>NC_065449.1:4389047-4690998 GCF_917563875.1 Diabrotica virgifera virgifera | reverse complement strand
CCTAATGTCGGAAACGAAGCATTTGCTGACATACGTTTATAAAGCAACCTTTTTTTGGAAAATTATATTTTATGCAGAATTACCCCTTAAAGCTTGCCATACTTATTTAAAAACACCCTGTATTGACAAAAAACAAGGTTAGTTGTTAAAGTACCTAACTTTTATACTATCCAACATAGCGAATGAATCAAAAAACAGAATGTTAAGAAACCATGAGGCTATAGTTGGGTTTTAATTTTAATATTTTATAAATGCTAGAATATTCCACATGGTCACGCGAACCTTAGGAAAAAATTACAGTTTGGTTGGCACACCCGGTATACAATGACAATTTACCTGTCTAACAACAATATGACATATTACATTGATATTGTTAAAGAATAAGGCTGATGATTAGTAATTTAGAAAACGTCACAGTTGACAGTTTTTAATTTTTGCTAAAAAAACCTCATCAAACCTAATTTAGTGTGAAAACAGTTGTTAATTCTTGTTAATTTTTTATTTATCGTTGATAAGAAGTCGAGGTCCGCTGGGATGAACAGCCTCGGCTTCTTTTCGCAGTGAATATCTGTTGTGAATTTTGTTGTGTTTGACATTTGATTTTTTGGAAGAAAACTTAAAATAGACAAATCTGTGATTATCGTTCGAGGTGAACGGACGACTCATCCAAAGGGTAAGGGCCAAAACTATCTATATTTCCCTGTTAATTTCTAATTTGCATCGACTGGCATAGATTTTAAATTCGTCAATCTGCCGCATAAGATGGAGGAAGAAGTTCCTCCCGATCCTCCTCCACCACCTGACCCTCCTAATAAAATCAACCAACATGAATGTCAATCTCAACCTCCAATTATTCAGAAAAGTCTTAAAGGAAAAAAACAAATACTATTTTCGGAGACCGACATAGGTCCTTATGAAGTATTTGTACAGGGTCAGGATAAAAATATTGGAGATTACCACGTGTTAAGTATAGCTAAATCTATTTCTGTTTTAAAAATTAAAGACATCACGAAAATCAGTAGAAAAGGTAAAAACAGGATAGGGGTATTATTTGCCACTAGAAAAGCAGCCAACGATTTCGTTGTGAGGAAAGATTGGGAAGCCCTAGGGTATGACGTGTTCATTCCATTTCATCAGATTTCTTGTAGGGGTATAGTAAGGGGAGTTAACAAAAGATTCACAGAGGAAGAAATAAAGGAGGCATCAGAAACCAACTTGGCTTTATGTAAGATATTAAGTGTAAAGCGAATGAACCGGAGAGTACAAGTGGATTCAAAGGTTGAATTTGTCTCCACGGGAACTATTAGCATAACTTTTTCAGGAAAAACTATTCCTAAAGAAATTTCCATATATCAACTACCAATGAGGGTCACACCATTCATCAGCCCTGTTCTTCAATGTGGAAATTGCTTACTTTATGGCCATTCTACGAACCAATGTAGAGGAAAAAAGAAATGTGCTAGATGCGGAACTTCTCATGAGGATTCTTCATCTAATACGTGTACAAAATATTGCATTTTCTGCAAATCTTCTGACCATGAATCAAATAGTCGTAATTGTAGAGAGAGAGTCAGACAAAAAGATATTAAGGATCTAATGTCCTTTTCTAATCTATCTTTCTATGAGGCAAGTCAGCAGGTTCCTAGGATCCATAATATTTCATCTTTAAACATAAACGATTTCCCCCCCTTACATAGCGATCAGAATAATTCTAATGGCATCTTACCACAGGAGAGGAGGTCTGCAGCCTCAGCTCAATATTCAAAACCTTTTAGTCAAGTCACTCAATCTCCACCAAAAAGAAGAAGACCTTCAATACAAGAAAATACAGGTTATGATAAAATCTCCCACCAAAGACTACTTATTAATCCATCAGGTAGAAGAATAAATGAGCCTTCGACTTCAAAATTCAATCCTGCTCACTCTGATTCTCAAATCACTAACTCACAATCTTTATCCCAACTTCATTTGGATTTCAATCAGGCCATGTCTATGCTGAACCAATCTCACAGGGAGCTCGTCATGACCTTCATTGGGGACTTAATAAACTCAAAATCATACTCCATTCTTTACAATATGGCAGATCTAAAGACTAGCATAAACAAAAGTGTATCACCTTTCAATACAAATGTAAACCAGGGTCGGAGGGGAATAGAGGATCTCGAGCCTGAGGATTCGAGATCTTTTGACTCCTTGGTCTAGCAAACATACTCTTTATAATGAATCCTAACACTCCGATAACTATTATTCAGTGGAATATACGTTCGTATAACACTAATTCTGACAATCTAAAAATCCTTATAAAAAACCTTAACCCAGATATAATCCTTATTAGCGAATCTTGGCTCTCAAACCAACATGTTATAAGATGTAGAGGGTATCAAATAATCAGAAAAGATCGAGAGGATGGCTATGGCGGATTAATTACTCTTATCAAAAATAATATTGATTATAGGGAAATTCAAATTGCCAATCCAGGCTTCAATCATGATGTCCAATTCCAACTCACATTTCTCCCTAACTTTAATTTGAATATTCTTAATATATACTGTCCACAAGACAACTCTATCTCCAAATCCAACTGGTTTTCCCTTGTTAAATTACTTAATAAGCCATTTTTAATCATGGGTGATCTAAATTGTAATCATAAGGCATGGGGTAGTTCTAGAGACAGTCACAATGGTAGGATTATTTTTGATTCTTTGGAGGAACTTGAGCTAGTATTTCTCAATGATGGGTCCCCAACTAGACTGGTGGCCCCAGGAGGCAGTAAGTCGGTAGTAGATCTAACAATGGCATCAGTCGATGTGGCAGCCAGTGTGGGCAAGTGGTCCACTATTTCAGATACTGGAACTAGTGACCACTTCCCCATAATATGTCAGATAGGTGTATGTCCTCAATCTCCCCCGCATTCATGTAAAAGAAGAAATCTAAAGAAAGCTGATTGGTCTACTTATCATAACAATTTAAACAGCATTTTCTTAGCTTCTCCCAGGGAAGATTACGAATTTTTTACTAACTCCATATCATCGGTAGCTGATGAAACAATACCTTGGCTTCACCCTCCTAATAATTCCAAATACCACATTCCATGGTGGGATGACTCATGTGCTGAAGTCGTCTCTGCGAGAGTGTCTGCCTTAAAAAAATTTAAAAATATCCCCTCAATGGAAAACTATATCGAGGCTAAAAAGAATATAGCCAAATCAAGAAAATTCCTAAAATCAAAACGTAAAAATAGTTTCAGACTATTTTGCAGTAAATTAAATAGAAACACTCCTCTAAAAGTTGTGTGGGAGAAAATTAATAAGGTATCGGCTTCGAAACCTTCAATATATACACAATTGCCCTCTACTCCTATATCCCACGAAATTCTATGTTGCTTAACCCCCCTTTCCGCTGTCAATAAAGTATTGGTTAGATCTCCTCAAGCCCTAGAACCGCCATTTGCTCTCGACGAGTATCAGAACTCCCTCTCAATTAAATCTGACTCGGCTCCTGGTTTGGATCAGATTTCCTACTCAATGTTAAAAAATCTTCCCGTTGTTGGATCTTTGTTATTAATTCAACTTTTCAATGAAAGTCTTAGAACGGGTATAATTCCTGTTCAGTGGAAACAATCAGTAATTTTACCTATAATCAAAAAAGATAAAGATTGTAATAATCCGTTAAACTTTAGACCAATAGCTCTTTCTTCATGTGTAGGCAAAATGCTCGAAACTCTTATAAAGAATAGAATAGAGTGGATTGTGGAACATAATAAGATTTTTAATCCACTACAACTAGGATTTAGAAGGGGTAGAGGTTGTACGGAATGCCTTACATACCTCACCTCAACAATTCAAATAGGCTTCGCTCAAAATCAATACACTGTTGGCATATTTCTAGATATCTCTTCTGCTTATGATAATGTCAATATATCACTCTTGTATTCCAAATTATTAAAGTATAACATTCCAACCCAACTGGCTAATTTGATTTTCTGCCTTCTAAATGATAGAGAGCTATTTGTCAAAGACAAACTGGGACAAACCCATGGCCCAAGAAAATCAAGTCTGGGACTACCCCAAGGTTCCCCATTAAGCCCTATCCTCTTCAACCTATATTGTCTTTCCCTGTATAATTTAATCCCCTCTTCATGCAAACTAATTCAGTATGCAGACGATTTGGTTCTTCTGATTAGAGGGAGTGATATTAATGAATTGGTAATTAATGTAAATAAATTATTGATTCAGATGGAATCATGGTTGCTAGACCACAATTTAAATCTGTCTGAGAACAAATCTTCTGCAATATTATTTACAAAAGGAAACACGAAAATCTCTCCCCCTAACGTAATATTTTGTAACCAGAATATTGGTTGGGTGGATTCAGTCAAATACCTGGGGGTAAATATTCAAAAAAACTTAAAGTGGAATTCATATGTAAACTCAATAGAACTAAAAGTAAATCGTGGCCTGAATGTGATGAGAGCTCTTTGTGGGACTTATTGGGGAAGTGATCCAAAAACCTTACAAATTGTACACAATGGTCTGATTCAGAGCCATCTGGACTTTGGCTGCCAGGTAATTTTCGATTGTCCAACTTCCTTAATTAAAAGATTGGAGAAACTAAAATACAAAAGTATCCGAATTATAACTGGATGCATGAAATCTACCCCAATTCATGCTCTCTTAAGTGAAAGTGGTCAGATCTCGCTTAAATCTAGATGGGAATGGCTTAGCTCTAAATTTATATTAAAAAATTTAATGTTAATTGGCAACCCAATTATTTCCGCTCTCGACCTGTTAGACTTGGCAATTCAAAGGAACCAAAATCATTGGAAAAACAGAAGTATTCCATTTCTAGTGCTTTTAAAAAACAAATTTAAAAGTATTTATCCCAACTTATATTTAAGTGACTTATACCCATGCCATAACTTTGAACTAGACCATTAATTATCAACAATTCCAATCATAAATATCCAATCTAATCGTTCAGATGAACTTGCCTCAGTTCAACTCCAAAAAATAATTCTAAATAAACCTAGTCACACCAAATTCTTCACGGACGGCTCGGTTGATGATGAAGGATCAGCAGGCTTTGGTGTCTTTAGCCGAGAGATCAACTATTCTTATACCAGTAAACTACCTAAGTATACCCAAATATGTACGGCTGAGATTGTCGCAATTAATCATGCCCTCCAAATTATTTTGAAAAATGGGATTAAACAAGCAATCATCTGCTCGGACTCTAAAAGTGCCTTACAGAAAATAGGCAGTACAACCTATTCTATGGAAACAGAACATTCATCGTTCATGACCAAGAGAGGCATCATTGAAGCGAAAGAAAATAACGTTAATATTAGTCTGGCATGGATTCCAGGACACTCGAATATTAAAGGGAACATGGTGGCTGATAAACTAGCTAATATAGGTAGAACCTTAAATGTAGCTGCTGGTATCACTCTTCACTATTCCAACTTTCTACCAGACATCAAGCATTCCATCTGGAATCGGTGGAAGCAAGAATGGCAGGGGAAAAATCGAAATAATTCATTTTACTCTAAAATTGTAGGTCAGATAGATAAACTCCCCTGGTACCACAATTTTGCATACCAAGACAGAAGACATATAACCACCATTATTAGAATGAGGACAGGTCATTGTGCTACTCCAGTTCACCTATTCAGGATAGGAGTAAAAGATGACCCATATTGTGACTGTGGCCGAGTTGGGTCCTTAAATCATCTGATTTTTGAGTGCCCTATAAATATGTCACCCAATTTTGACCTATATAAAGAATTAGCCAAGACAAATATCCCTACTCCCATTGAAATTTGCTTACTTATGTCCAACCTTAATCCACGTAGGATTAACCTGATCCTTAAATTCCTTAACTTAGCCAAACTTAATTTATAAATTAATCAATTCCCAAATTTGAATTAAAAAAATTAAGAAGATAAAGATATAAAAAGATATTGGACCTCCAAATGATAAAAGCCTTAACCCTTATGGTATAATATTGCCTTTCCTGTAGGGACTGTCTGGCCCTATACGAAGATGTTCCTGCTAATATATATTTAAAAAAAAAAATTGAGGCTTTAACATATATATTTGGAAATATTCGACTGCCCAGAGCAAGACAAGAGTATTTCCCTGGTGTAAGCTGGGCGAATTATCCCGAGGGATATAACCCAATAAAGGAAGAAGAAGAAAGAATAAGGCTATAACATATTAAAAAAAATCACTTAAATCGGACAACAGGTTTAGGAAATTCGAGACATCAAAAATGACCCATTTTTAAGGTGGTGCGTTAATTTCTTGGAGAAGTGTATAATATGAAGACTATTTTTATAACCTTAAGTATTTAGTATGTTTAAAAAATAGAGAATATTATTGGTTATACAATCGTGGGAAGGTGTTTGATTCCTTTTAAATATTAATTCATACTGAATTATTAAACAAGCTTTTTTTCTTTTGCCAAAATCGATAGAATATTAAACAGGGGTCGAATACTAGGACATCTAAATAATTCACTTTAAAGATTTCGTCTGCCAGAAGATATAACCAAAGTAGCATCTGGCAGGAGTAATAAATTTAAACATTTACAAAAACCTTCCACAAAGTGTGACGTTCCGCCCCTTATAGAATCGATTATTGATGGGAAGATATTATTTAACTATCCAAAATATTATTTAATTATTTTCAGAATTATTTTCTTTCAATGTTTATTCAAATAGAACTTAAACCCATCTCAGAATTTTTAAATGCTTGATGACGTCACATTTAAAACGTGGCAACATTGGTTTCCCCACTTTGACAGCCAATGCTTAGTAGAGGGGTACGAAGGATTCAGCTGTGAATGTGAGCCTTGGATTGCCATTGTTTCTCGAGTGTTCGGTCTGAATCGTAGTGTGCGGGGTCATTAGACTCAATTATTCACCTCTAATTCTCAGTTCCAAATTGATTAAATATTACAATAAAAGTATAGTGAAGTTATCCAGCAGCAGTGGATTTGAAGAATTTTAGAGCATACTATATCCAATGAGTTCTACCCCGCACCTACCATGAAATCTTAAAGCCACCCTACAACAACACCAAGGCCAGACCACACAGAGAGAAACAATCAATAGGCGACCAGCCTGGATTATTTCCACATTTTCTTTTTTTTGAGTACCTCCAGCTGCTTTCCAACAGTTTTGAGTACCTTCAGCTGCTTTCTACCAGTCTTCCTCTCCTGTACCTCCAGCAGGACAGCTGCTAGCGAGAGTTAGCACCCTTGGGTGCTCATTACATCAACTTCAAGATTAGGAAAGAGTGGTTTGTTTGGGAACATTTACTGTGCTCTTATTAAAGACAGACTGGTTTTGTGATATTTAGTACATTTTTTTTATAGTTCAATTGCACACACATTTTTCCTGCTTTATATTTTTTATAGGTTTTTTTTTCTTTACAACATAATATTTAATTGATAGCGTTCCCCAACACTCTGCAATCTATAAAGGTATAAATTTCTGAGCTCGGATATTTTCCCTGATAATAGTAGTCGGTACTCTTATCTTGATTATTTTTAGGCTGTGTTCCACTTTTGTATAATTATTTAAACTCATTCCATTATTTTAGTATATGTTTAATTAAATTTTTAAAAATTAACTTCACATATTAGTCAAAATTGTAATTATTAACTTTATTTAACTTGAACTTATTAACTTTACTTAACTTTAACTTATTAACTTTATTTAACTTTAACTTTAATTTATTAAATTCATATGAACTTCTGGATTCTAATCCCTCAGATTAGTTTTTGGTTTCACTTGTTATTATTACTATTATAAACCACGAGTTAGGAAAAGGATCTGTGTATCCACTCGTAGGTTTATTTATTCAATAAGGCTTGTGCCTGTCCCACTCACAGTGAGGTATTTATATGTTATATATAGTATCAGGTAGTATTTAATTAAGGTGTACGTATTATAAACGTACAATTATTATTTGGTGAGGGTTCTACTAACCTAGTTGTAAGTTGTACTTCCTGTATTAGAGGTACCCGTAGTCAGTTTTTCTAACCTTATAAAGAGTATTCTTAGATCATAGTTGTATGATGATTTTGTAATTGACTTTCACTAGTATCACTTTTTCCTGTCATGTTAGAGTTACACACTAGTTACTTGTCCTAACTCAGAGATTGTTAAAAAGATCTAGTAGTTACATTCAATAAATATACATTTATTGTGATTTTTTTTTTCTTATTACTCCTTTATTTTTAGTAGTATATTTTATAATTTAATAATCTTTAATAACTTTTCACATACTTGTACTACAAATTTAACATACTCTATAGCAGCGTAGAATACCTGGAAGAGCGTTAACCTAGTTATCCTTCTTCTGGCGCCCAAAAATTCATTCTATTTTCAGTATATTATTATATTTACTCTATCTATTTTCTGAACATTATCTTCATATCTTCTTTTCGAGCCATCATTGTCACTTCCTTTAATCTATTGTCTGGCCAAAAATAGCCGTGCAAATTGGCCGAATCCTTCCTTGAGTGTCAAGTGGCCCTTCTCATACATATTTAGCTAGCCATTCAAGTTATATCTATCTATTAATGATTTCTCATCTCTAGTCCTGTATCAATTCGATATTCTTTGTCTTGGCATCCTTCCATACAAATACTACTACAAAGTTGTATTTTAGTTACTCCAGCTTCTTCAACGGAGAAGCCACACATTTTTGTCCTTTGGCTACATTAAGTAGATCTTCTTCTTTTTACTACTTCTGTTGGAGTTTACCACTCCCTTTTCATTCACTCCAACAGAAAATCATCAGCTAGTTGTTACATCGGCTTTCCAACGTGGTGGCTTTATTTTTGGTCTGAGACAGTATTCATTTAGGTCAATTCTTCTCTTTTATCTGAAATCTCTTTGTTATTTCCGTTTGGTATCCTATACACATATTGTTACTTATTTATTTTATTTTTAATTTCTGATACATATCAGGTATTCTTAAACGCTGTTTTGATTTTTGTTTATATTTTGGGACCTCATTATAGTATATGTTTGTGCAGCTTACATTCTGGGTTAGATTTTGAATTTTTATTGGGAACTTATATTTAATATTGCTATTAATAATATAATTCATATAACAATTTTATTTCTTCAGTCAATAGTGGTATAGTTGGAGGTACAACTAAGTGTTGATTATTATTATTATTATTATAGATATATATTTTTTCTAGAGTGGTGGTAAGTTACATATAAATAAAAAAATTTACTTCCAGTATTTAGGTAGTAGGTTTACTTGAGTATACAATATTTATTGGATTATTTATCCATTTATTTGATCTTATATATTTATTTGATCTTATTTATTAGATTATATACTGCATTATATATATATGTTTTTTTTTGCTGGCTATTTTGATTTTGTTGGTGTGTTGCTGATATTTTCTCGGTTTATATTATATATATTTTGCGTGCAAACTTTCATATTTTCATATTTTTCATATTTCTGTTCTTTGGACTATTTGTCAATAACTTTGCTCTCATCATGTGTGCTTTTAAAGCTGAACATCTTCTGGTGGATGAATTGGATTATGAATTAAAGATTCGGGACATAATGCCAGAGGAGTCGACAACTGTCGATAAAAAACGCAATCTTTTGAGAGGTGCTTTGAAACAAGAAGCTGGCAATAGAAGTTTTCTCCAAATTTCAGCTGTATCCCTTCCTTTTGAGGAACAACAAAAAGGAATCACTGAAACATTGGACAGCTTGTCTAAAAAAATCGAAAAGTTTAGGGGAACTGTAAAGGATACAGAGTATGCGCGATTAACATCTCGTCTAGGCCATATTTCTGCCCGTGTACACTTGCTACACTGTCCTTCTGAAGAACAGGAACCGTTCAAGAGGTCTGTTTCTCTTAAAATATTAACACTAGAGGGTGAACTTGATTCTAGAGTTAACCCCATTGCTACCTCTACTCCTAATGCTTCAGTCAATGTACCTAGCTTTACGTACTCCAAACCTGTTCAAGTACACAAATGGGGTATTTCATTTTCAGGTGAAAAACAGCACACTGATGTGATGTCATTTTTAGAAAGGGTTGAATGTCTTCGAATATCTAGAGGTGTTTCTGAAGAGGATTTGTTTGCTGCTTCTGCTGAGTTGTTCACCGGGACCGCTTTTACATGGTTTATGAATAACAGGGGTAATTTTTCTTGTTGGTCTGATCTGATTAAAAAGTTGAAGTCGGATTTTCTTCCGTATTCATTCCAGGATGATTTATTAGATCAAATTAAGAATCATAAGCAGAAACCTGGGGAATCTGTTACTATGTTTATTAATACTATATTAGGTATGTGTAGTCGTTTAGACACTCCTTTGTCAGATTTAGCTAAAATTAAAATCATCCTTAAATGTCTATTGCCCTTTTATCATCAACAATTAGCTCTTATGGACATTCAGAACATTGATGACCTTACTATAAAATGCAAACGTTTGGAGGAAACGTTATCCTGGTCTTCTCAACCTCCATCCACATCTCGATCCTCTTCTAACTCTTCTTCTCAGCCAACTTCCTTTAGGCAACGTTCTTGGCTAAATAAGGGTCATGAACATAATGTTTCGGTTGTTAGTTCTCTTGTCTGCTGGAATTGTGATCAGCCTGGTCACCCATTTTACAATTGTGGGATTCCTCAAAATCGTATTTTCTGCCATGGTTGTGGCCGAGAGAACACCCTTAAAAGAAACTGTTCTAAGTGTTCGGGAAACGACACGTCGGAGGTCCGTCCCCTGAACGTTTCTCCGTCCAACATCCAATCAGGGAATCAAACCCCATCGTCAAACGAAACTGCTGGACCAAGCACATCCAGCAACCCAAACCCATCTTCACGAAAAGGGAAAGGGGTGTCGTTCAAGAAAGCAGCACACACCACAAAACAAAATTAAACCAGAAATTTATTTCTATAGATAATACGTTAGATTCGCTTGATTCAAATGATCACAGATGGTCATTTACAAACGCTTCTTTGATTGGTAGTGTTCAACGTAACAATAATAATTGTGATAGTAATGTGGTTCCATTATCTATATTAGATTCTAGTTTTGTTAATGATGATGATACGTCTGGGTTAGTTCCATATAACGGTTGTAGACAACCAAATACTTTAGATCTAGATATTAATTCGTTATTAGTTAGGAAACAAAATGATAATAGGCCATATCTTCCTATTCAAATTTTAGGACAATCGTGTTTAGCTTTGTTAGATAGTGGCTCTAATATTTCATTGATAGGGGCACATTCGTTAAATTTATTGAAAAATTCTAGTATTCCCATTATGCCCATTTCATCTTTGCAAGTATCTACTGCAGATGGTACAGTTCAGTCCATTACGGGCAAACTCCAAATTAAAATCACAGTGGCAGATTTATGTAGGGAAATTACATTTTATGTTATTCCTTCCGTGCAGAATTCTATAATTTTAGGTATGGACTTTTTCAATGCTTTCAATAGTACCTTAAGTTGTTCTGATTTTTCTTTTTCCATATCTGAATTTAATTTATCTACCCTTAGTGCTATTCACGATTTTGCTAGTTTATCAAGCTCTGAACAAAGGCAATTAGAGAGTATGATCTCTAAATTTACTACTCTTTCTTCAAAAGACAAACTAGGTCGTACGTCGTTAATCTCTCACACTATCGAAGTGGGAAATCCCACTCCTTTCAGATTATATCAGTACCCCATACCTCAAGCCTGGCAGGCAGATTTAGAAAAGGAAGTAGATTCGATGCTTGCTTTAAATATCATAGAACCTTCAACATCGTCCTACTGTTCTCCGCTCTGGTTAACGAAGAAGAAGGATGGATCCTTCAGGATCTGCTTTGACGGTCGAAAACTAAACAGTATCACAACTAACAGGGATGCTTATCCTATCCCCAGAATAGATGTGATTTTGAGCAAACTTCAGAATGCCAAATACATCTCTTCTATTGATTTGTCTAAGGCCTTCCTACAGATCCCACTGAGTGAAGAGAGCAAGAAGTATACTGCTTTTGCTGTCAGTGGTAAAGGATTATTCCAGTTTGTCACCATGCCTTTCGGTCTTGTTTCTGCTCCTCAGACAATGTGTCGTCTGATGGATTTAGTCATTGGTCCACCGTTAGAGCCCTATGTTTTCTATTATTTAGACGATATTTTGGTTGTCACTCCTGATTTTTCCCTTCATATGGAAATTTTAGATAAGTTATTTTTACGTCTTAAGGAAGCTAATCTAACGGTCAATCTGGATAAATGTCAGTTTTGTCGCCCTAGTCTTAAGTTCTTGGGTTATGTTGTGGATAACCAGGGGCTGAGGACTGATCCTGAGAAAATAGTTGCTATCAAAAATTTTCCTATACCAAAGACCACCACCCAAGTCCGTAGGATATTGGGAATGTGTGGCTATTATCGGCGATTTGTACCGTCCTACTCTACTTTGTTGTCACCTCTTACTGATCTTTTGAAGAACAGGAAAAAGGGACAGACCATTACTTGGACTCCTGAGGCTGACGAAGCTTTTAGGCGCGTTAAAGATGCTTTAACGAGCGCTCCGGTTATGATGTCACCTAATTTTGATGAGCATTTTTATCTAATGACAGATTGCTCTAATACAGCTTCTGGAGGCGTATTATTTCAGTTGAAAGATGGCTCCGAACACCCCATAGCGTACACTAGTAAGAAGTTGAACAAGGCCCAGAAAAACTATTCAACTACGGAGAAAGAACTCTTAGCTATCATCCATGGGTTAGAAGCTTTTCGTTATTATCTGGAAGGTCGTAATTTCACTATAATTACTGATCATAGTTCCTTAGTATGGCTTCATAGTATGAAAAACCCTTCACAGAGGCTTTCTCGATGGATATGCAAACTGGCTGCCTATTCATATAAGATTGTCCATAGAAAGGCAAACGGGGTAGTGGTCGCAGATGCTCTTTCACGTGTCCATGATATTAATGTCCTAGATCTGTCCTCTTTAAGTCCTGATATGTGGTATCAGAATATGATTGATAGGGTCACTCAAGACCCACAAAAATATCCTGATTTTAAGGTAGAGAATAATATTCTGTACAAACACATCTTAAGTCCGATAGAGTCCTTATCCAATATGTCGGAGTGGAAAATAGTTGTACCTACGCCAAATAGGGAAAATATTCTGCATATGTTTCATGATGAAGTTACGGCGGGTCATTTTGGTTTTTATAAGACTTATCACCGTATTGCCGAATTATATTATTGGCCTGGTATGCGGAAGTCTATAAAAAGGTACATTTCTAAATGCATGGTTTGTGCTACTTGTAAACCAAGTAACCTACCACAGGCTGGACTTATGGGTTCCTTCAGGAACATAAATTTTCCTTGGCAGATGATCTCAATGGATCTCATTGGACCTTATCCTCGGAGTTACAAGGGTAATACCTATTGCCTGGTAGTTGTGGATTATTTCACTAAATTTCCTTTAGTTTGTCCCCTTCGCCAGGCCACAACTCCAGCAATTTTAAAATATTTGGAGGAACAAGTCTTTTTGGTGTATGGTGTTCCTCAAATTGTGTCATGTGACAACGGTCCTCAGTTTGTATCGAAGGCCTTTAAAGATCTTCTAGCTAAATATAAGGTTCAAAAGACCTTTTATAATGCTGCCTACCATCCACAAGCAAATCATACTGAGAGAGTAAATCGCAGTATTGTCACAGCTCTAAGGTCCTATACTTACCCTGATCACAGAGCTTGGGATCAATATATTCATTCCATAGCTCAAGCCATAAGGACTTCTGTCCATGAAGTTACCCAGTGCTCTCCAGCATATTTGAATTTTGGTAGGAATGTGGCTTTATCAGGTGATTATTTTGGTGTAATTTCAGACAATTCCGAAAATCTTCCTCAAATATCTGAGAAACTTCATCGCTTAGATGATCTCCAGACGTTACCTCATATTTTCGCAGACATTAGGAAGAAGTTAAAAACTTCTTACCTAAGGAACCAGCAGCACTATAATTTGAGGAAACGAGATCTGCGATTCTTTGTTGGTGATCGAGTCTTAAAGCGCAATTTTGTCAAATCCAATAAGGGTGATGCCATTTCTGCAAAGTTTTGCCAGAAATATGTCCCATGTACTGTCTCAAGGGTAATATCTCCTTTGATTTATGAATTAAAGGACAATTCGACTAATAAGCGAATTGGTCAATTTCATGTAAAGGATTTACTGCCTGACAACACCATGGACGATGTGGATTCTTCAACTTCATCGGAAGAAGATTAGCTTAACAGGGTTGTTTAAGCTAATATCTTCCTGTGTTTGCCTTTAATTAGTTTTATTATGGTATAGTATTTTAGTTTAAATTGTTAATCACCAGATAATGCCTGACCATAGCAATTTTTATCCTTCGGCATGGCTTGATGATTTCTCACGTATTAGTTATTAGGTACCGAATTCTTGTGTAATACCGCTTGTATGAGTTTATTATTATTTTTTTGTATTATAGATTGCATTTGAGTCATTATCGACAAATATTCTCAAATACTAATCCAGCCAGTAGTATTACCAAGTTAATAACCTCCACTTGTACTCTTAGTTTTGTACTCAACCTCTCAGAATAAAAGGGCTGTTGATTATTATATATTAAGATATTTGGATGTGTGGGCTCATACAAGTATTCTTGCTTAATATAGATGGAGCTATGTTACACTACCATATCTTAGATTATGTGTTATATCTTGGATATTTGATTACATACCTATTATTTTTTTTTATTGTTTTTATATCATGTCATTGGATTTGCCATATTGGAAAGAAGTTGTGGTTGTTAATTTGTTATTGGGTTACTTTATTGATATTTGTCACAGGTACCTTAAATACTTTATATTCATTCGGATTCTTACTTCCTCCACAGGATGATTCTGGAATGAATTTGGAATTTTGATTTATAAATGAATTCTTGAGTCCTTCATATTTCTTCTTATGAACTAGTCTGTTAATGCTCAAAGTTGGTGAATACGTGGGTTCGAAGTTCAGCAACTGATCACTGCTATCCGATTTCGTAATCCATGTCTTTCTTGTCAGAGTAGGCAGATGTTTATCCATGATAATATTTCTGGTTGGGAAATGGTGTACAACACTTCCTAACCATTCTTGTGCAATTGTTCCAAATATTCCAGGCACATTTTCACACGATAATAGGGAAGTCTAGTTTGCTTATTTTATGTCTCTTAGTTCATAGTATATAGATGCTTGACTTTCCATAGACGTAGAGTCGTAATGTTAGTGATTAACCCACTGGGACAAATTATTGATTTTCTTTTTAGTAGATTCCCTCTTCTTTCCTTAGGCATTAATTGTTGCTTAGATTCAGGAATATCTCCTGGATAATCCTATGTATGTTCACATGAATATACAGTCTTATGAAAGATTGGGAGCTCGTTCCCGTCATATTTTGTATTTACCATGGAGTCATAGAACTTATAAGTTCATCCTTTATTTTTACTATTTAGTTTCGATAGGCTCATATTACCGGATGAGGGTAGATCTAGAGCTAATTTAGTTAGTTATTTAGTATTAGTGAGAATTGGTCCATAAATCTTCCTGATCGTTCTTCTTTGGATATGCTCCTATAAATCTGGTGTCCATTGCTAGTCCGATTTTGGATTAAGTGTCCGATTCTTCACTTATTTTGTTTATTTGGTTGTATAGGTTCGTATTACCGGATGTGGGTGTACGTAGACCTAATTTATTTATATGATTTAGTATGGATGTGAATTGGTCCATAAATCTTCCTGGTCGTTCTTCATTGGATATGCTTTTGTGAATCTGTTGTCCATTGATAGTCTGACTTTGGATTGAGTGTCTGATTCCACATTTATTTTGGTTAATGTGTTTGCATTCCTTTGGTATGTTCACTATTTATATTAGTTGGTATTGGTGAAAATTATTCTATAAATATTCCTAGTTGTTCTTCTCTGGATATGCTATTACGAATCTGGTGTCCATTGCTAGTCCAATTTAGGATTGAGTGTTTGATTCTTCACTTATTATAGTTATTGATTTCATTGGTGACTTTAGTATATGTACTTGCGTTATGGTATGAATTGGCTCTCACCTTTGCCTGGTTGTTCGTCCTTGGATATACTCCTTATAAATCTGATGTCCATGGATAGTTCAACTTTGGATTTACTGCCAATTCGACACTTATTTGTCATTATAAATTATGTCTCATCTTTAGCACTTTTACTAGGACTTCGGGTCATATTTTGCAATTTCCGTTATTTGCTGCAGTGACCATCCTACTTTCCCTTGATTATTAGTGGTGATTATTTGTAATCTTGCGAATCAACGGGGAATGATACACTAAGCACTACTACTCTAGTTTAATATTTTGAAAAAAAAAAAAAAAAAAAAATTTTTTTTAAATAAAATTTTTTTTCTGGTGGTTGAAAGGGAATGTGACGTTCCGCCCCTTATAGAATCGATTATTGATGGGAAGATATTATTTAACTATCCAAAATATTATTTAATTATTTTCAGAATTATTTTCTTTCAATGTTTATTCAAATAGAACTTAAACCCATCTCAGAATTTTTAAATGCTTGATGACGTCACATTTAAAACGTGGCAACATTGGTTTCCCCACTTTGACAGCCAATGCTTAGTAGAGGGGTACGAAGGATTCAGCTGTGAACGTGAGCCTTGGATTGCCATTGTTTCTCGAGTGTTCGGTCTGAATCGTAGTGTGCGGGGTCATTAGACTCAATTATTCACCTCTAATTCTCAGTTCCAAATTGATTAAATATTACAATAAAAGTATAGTGAAGTTATCCAGCAGCAGTGGATTTGAAGAATTTTAGAGCATACTATATCCAATGAGTTCTACCCCGCACCTACCATGAAATCTTAAAGCCACCCTACAACAACACCAAGGCCAGACCACACAGAGAGAAACAATCAATAGGCGACCAGCCTGGATTATTTCCACATTTTCTTTTTTTTGAGTACCTCCAGCTGCTTTCCAACAGTTTTGAGTACCTTCAGCTGCTTTCTACCAGTCTTCCTCTCCTGTACCTCCAGCAGGACAGCTGCTAGCGAGAGTTAGCACCCTTGGGTGCTCATTACATCAACTTCAAGATTAGGAAAGAGTGGTTTGTTTGGGAACATTTACTGTGCTCTTATTAAAGACAGACTGGTTTTGTGATATTTAGTACATTTTTTTTTATAGTTCAATTGCACACACATTTTTCCTGCTTTATATTTTTTATAGGTTTTTTTTTCTTTACAACATAATATTTAATTGATAGCGTTCCCCAACACTCTGCAATCTATAAAGGTATAAATTTCTGAGCTCGGATATTTTCCCTGATAATAGTAGTCGGTACTCTTATCTTGATTATTTTTAGGCTGTGTTCCACTTTTGTATAATTATTTAAACTCATTCCATTATTTTAGTATATGTTTAATTAAATTTTTAAAAATTAACTTCACATATTAGTCAAAATTGTAATTATTAACTTTATTTAACTTGAACTTATTAACTTTACTTAACTTTAACTTATTAACTTTATTTAACTTTAACTTTAATTTATTAAATTCATATGAACTTCTGGATTCTAATCCCTCAGATTAGTTTTTGGTTTCACTTGTTATTATTACTATTATAAACCACGAGTTAGGAAAAGGATCTGTGTATCCACTCGTAGGTTTATTTATTCAATAAGGCTTGTGCCTGTCCCACTCACAGTGAGGTATTTATATGTTATATATAGTATCAGGTAGTATTTAATTAAGGTGTACGTATTATAAACGTACAATTATTATTTGGTGAGGGTTCTACTAACCTAGTTGTAAGTTGTACTTCCTGTATTAGAGGTACCCGTAGTCAGTTTTTCTAACCTTATAAAGAGTATTCTTAGATCATAGTTGTATGATGATTTTGTAATTGACTTTCACTAGTATCACTTTTTCCTGTCATGTTAGAGTTACACACTAGTTACTTGTCCTAACTCAGAGATTGTTAAAAAGATCTAGTAGTTACATTCAATAAATATACATTTATTGTGATTTTTTTTTTCTTATTACTCCTTTATTTTTAGTAGTATATTTTATAATTTAATAATCTTTAATAACTTTTCACATACTTGTACTACAAATTTAACATACTCTATAGCAGCGTAGAATACCTGGAAGAGCGTTAACCTAGTTATCCTTCTTCTGGCGCCCAAAAATTCATTCTATTTTCAGTATATTATTATATTTACTCTATCTATTTTCTGAACATTATCTTCATATCTTCTTTTCGAGCCATCATTGTCACTTCCTTTAATCTATTGTCTGGCCAAAAATAGCCGTGCAAATTGGCCGAATCCTTCCTTGAGTGTCAAGTGGCCCTTCTCATACATATTTAGCTAGCCATTCAAGTTATATCTATCTATTAATGATTTCTCATCTCTAGTCCTGTATCAATTCGATATTCTTTGTCTTGGCATCCTTCCATACAAATACTACTACAAAGTTGTATTTTAGTTACTCCAGCTTCTTCAACGGAGAAGCCACACATTTTTGTCCTTTGGCTACATTAAGTAGATCTTCTTCTTTTTACTACTTCTGTTGGAGTTTACCACTCCCTTTTCATTCACTCCAACAGAAAATCATCAGCTAGTTGTTACAAAAGACAAAAAAGGTGGATATTTCATAGTTTCCTGGTTAATTTTCTCTTCGCCATGTATTTTTCTAGCTATTAGAGTCTCTGTAGAATTTATTGTAATTCCTATATTAACTGCATTCCCTAAGTATCAGTGCATCTTCTTTTGTTTCATTCCTTCAAAATTTCCACTGCTCTATTTTTATTTATTTTTTATTCCGTTCCTATCTATTTGTCCCTCTCTGTTTTATCTCTCTCTATCTCAGGCAATTCTTTCACGATCTTGTTACAGTTCTTCTCCAGTTATTGTCCCGTCTTCCTCTTCTTCTTCTTTCGTCCTGTTGGTATTCGCGTACCTGTCTGGTTATATTATTTTGGTGGTTTCTTAGTATATGTACAATATATTTGAATTTCATCCTTTTTACCGTGATTGTTATTTTCTCCTGTTTTGTTCTTCTCCATAGTTCTGTTTTTGTTATTTTATCAGACCAGTATATTTTTTAGGATTTTTCTCAACCATCTATTTATAAAGGTTTTTATAAAAGATTTTATATAATTTGTAAGCTTTGTATAAAAAATAGAAGCAGACATAGATGAAACCCAATTTGGATTCAGAGGAGGACTAGGAACGAGAGAGGCTCTGTTCGCTTTTAACGTTCTCGCGCAAAGACCACTAGGTAAATATAAACCAGGATCTTTATGTCTGCTTTATAGATTATCAAAAGGCTTTTGATGGGGTACGACGTCAGAAACTCGTAGAACTTTTAAAAGAAAAGAATGTGGACAGTCGAGATATACGGGTTATTTGCAATCTGTACTGGAATCAAAAAGCAAAGGTTAGAATCGAAAATGTAGAAAGAGAAACACTAGAAATCAAAAGAGGTGTTAGGCAGAATTGCGTGTTGTTTACATTGTTATTCAATCTGTTAAGCGATGCTATTATTCAGGAAGCAATATCAGAGGAAGAACAGGGTATATTAATAAACGGAAAAATCTTGAACAACATAAGTCTCGCAGACGACACCGCTATTTTTGCAGATAGTCTAGAAGCATTGCAACGATTAATAAATAGATTATTGTAAGTTAGAGCCCGATCAAAGGACAATCTGACCCAAAAAAACAAAGGAAGGATGAAAATTTGGGAATAGGTAGTTGAAATTGTCTATTATCATATAAGAAAAAGTTTACAATTCTACATCCGCTCCATTTTACAAAAATGAACAAAAATGGACAAAAATACATTCAAAATAAGACCGGAATTGGATAAAATGACTAATTCTCAACAACTTTTATTCTATAGAGTTTTTTCACTAAGTCAATACTTTTCGAGTTATTTGCGAGTGAATATGTTCATGTTTAACAAAATAAAACATCTTTTTTGACGTTTTTTCGGAGATAACTCAAAAAGTAAGTATTTTAGCGAAAAAAATATTCTTAGCAAAAATATAGCCCATCAAAAATTGAAAAAATGGTGTATACATGAGGTCTGTAGACCCAATAGAAGCAGAGTTGCAGCTAATGAAAAGTAGGTTCTTCTTCATCAAATTCCAAATCGAATATAATTTCAATGTGAAATAACCCAAAAACGGAGCACTTTTAGGGGAAAATTCATTTTAACTTTTTTAAAGTGTTTAAAAAAGGTTTATTTTTGTTAAAAAAAAACTTGTAATATTAAAAGTAAGTGAATTATGCTCCAAATATTGTTGGCCCCTTTTATTTTTTGGTAAAAAAATCGCGAAAATCACCTCCTAATTAGCATCACATATACATTTTAACATTACCACTTCACAAGTTACTTTGTCTATGTATTATTTATATGATCTGTAAGTTTCATCGGTTCAAACTGCTTCGTTTTGAAAAAGCTGTAGTTAAAATGGCTTGAACAAGTAACTAATCACGAGTTTAGGCAAATTTTGAACAGCCATAACATAACCAATTTTTGTCTGAAAAGAAAACAAAAAATCAAAAATATTCAGAAAAAGAAACGCTCATTTTATTACTCTTTGAGATTTTTGGTATTCCTAATTGTTTTTAAGTTATTTCCAGAAACAATCACGATTTTTTTCAAAATAAAAAAAAATGTTTTATTTTAAACCCAATTTTTTTCAAAACTGAGCACTTTGAACCAATGAAATTTATAGATAATATAAACAATACATAAGTAAAGTAACTTGTAAAGCGGTAACGATTAATTTTATTTGAGAAGCTAATTAGGGGTGTTTTTGGCCATTTTTTTACCAAAAAATTAAAGGGACCAAAAATATTTTGAGCGTAACTCACTTACTTTTAATGTTAGAAGTTTTTAAAAAAACAAAAATAAACCTTTTTTTAAACACTTTAAAAAAGTTGTAATGAATTTTCCCCGAAAAGCACTCCGTTTTTTGGTTATTTCACATTGAAATATTCGATTTGGAATTTGACGAAGAAGAACCTACATTTCATTAGCTGCAACTCTGCTTCTACTAGGTCTGCAGGCCTCGCGCATGCACCATTTTTTTCAATTTTTTATAATCTATATTTTTACTAAGAATATTTTTTCGCTAAAATACTTACTTTTTGAGTTATCTCCGAAAAACCGTCCAAAAACTTTTTTTTTGGTTAGAAATGAACACATTCACTCGCAAATAACTCGAAGAGTATTGACTTAGTAAAAAAACTCTATAGAACAAAAGTTACTTAGAATTAGTAATTTTATCCAATTCCGGACTTATTTTGAACGTATATTTTTTCACCGCCGATAAAAAAATGTTCACCCCGTATTTTCCAATTTTTGTAAAATGGAGGGGATGTAAAATTGTAAACTTTTTCTTATACAGGGCGGTGAACTGGAAAACGGGCCATAGGAAACTCAATGTAAAATTCTAAACTGTTGAATTCCTGCTTCCCTAATTATTCCACATCAAAAGATATGAGAAACTATTTGTACAGGATTGAAATCTTTATTGAAATCAATTGTTAAAATTGTTCTACGAATTAAACACATTCCAAAATTTTGTAAAATATAATAAATTTTATCAAAGTATTTGCCAAATTTAGGCCACACACAGTGCAAGAATGTGTATAAGGTTGTCTTCGGTCACAATGAAATTATTATATATTTATATTATTTATATTTTGAACTGTCAGTATTTTTATTTTATCGTTTTTATTGTTTAAAAAACAATAAAGTCAAAAAGATGTCCCCAGTTGAGGAGAAAGTAGTAATAATAAAGATGTTTTATTCAGTCAATAGTTCGCGTAATATCAGAAATAATAACGTGTGGCCTTACTTTTACGCACTTACTTAGGTATGGCAAATGTATTCTATTTTTGAAAATTTTGGACTCTGTATAAATTGTAGAACAATTTTAACTTCTGTTTTTAATACAGATTTTAATCCTCTACAAGTTTCTCATGACTTTTGATGTAAAATAATTAGGGAAGCAGGAATTCAACAATTTAGAATTTTACATTGAGATTCCTATGTCCCGTTTTCCAATTCACCACCCGGTATAATAATAGACAATTTCAACTACCTATTCCCATATTTTCATCCTTCCTTTATTTTTTTGGAGGTTTTCGTAAAATTTTGCGTTCTCCGATCGGGCTATTAGTATAAAGTATGGACTATAAATGAACGTTAAGAAAACCAAGTTCATTATTATTTCCAAGCAACATACCTACAGAAGGAAGGCTATATCTCGAGGGAAAACAAGTAGAAAGAGTGAAAAACTACAAATATCTGGGAACCTGGGTAAATAAAAACAATGACCAAGATAGAGAAATCAGGACATTTATTGAAATTACAAGATAAGAATTTATAAAAGTGATAAAAATGTTTGTTAATCGAGACCTTCCTCTGGAGCTGAGGATAAGAGCCTTAAGATGCTACGTGCTATCGCCTTTGTTGTGTGGAATGGAAAATTGGGCACTGAAAGTAGACAATATAAAGAAGTTGGAAAAATTTCAGACGTAGTGCTATACATAGAAGGATTTTGAAAATACCACGGATCCAACGAGTCACAAATGCAAAAGTGTTAAGAATGCTACAAGAGGATTATGAGGTGATAAATAACGTCAAAAGAAGAAAACTGGAATATTTAGGCCACATTACTAGACGTGCGAAATATGAGATATTAAGGCTCATAATGCAAGTTAAAATTAAGGGTAAAATATCCATAGGTAGAAGAAGAATTTCCTGGCTGTGAAATCTAAGAAAGTGGTATAGTTACAGCTCAGTAGATGTTTTCACCGCAAAAATGGCAAATTACCGGGTCCAGATGGACTTCCATTGGAACTTCTTAAGCTTGTGGAAGATGAAACAGTAAATGTTTTGGTTGACCTCTTTAACTGCATTTATAAAACAGGAGAAATACCCAAGGAATGGCTTCTGTCAACTTTTTTAACTATTCCAAAGAAAACAAACGCAAAACTGTGCACCGACCATCGCACAATAAGCTTAATGGGACACACACTAAAAGTATTTCTTAAAGTGATACATACAAGAATTCACAAAAAACTAGACGCTGACATCAGTGATACTCAATTCGGGTTTCGAAACGGGCTTGGAACAAGGGAAGCACTATTTGCACTTAATATCATGTGCCAAAGATGCCTAGATGTTAACCAGGATATATATGTGCTTTATTGACTACAACAAGGCGTTTGATAAAGTTCGCCACGAACACCTGATGAGACTGTTGGTAGAGAAAAACTTGGATAAAAGGGACCTCAGAATTATCTCCAATATTTACTATAACCAGAAGGCGAATATTAGAGTAGAACGGGAAGCAACCGAGGAACTCGAGATCAAAAAAGGCGTAAGGCAGGGATGCACACTTTCACCAACCTTGTTAAACTTATATTCAGAAGATATTATAAACAGAGCCCTTGCTGACCAAGATATAGGAGTTAAAATAAATGGCACTTTAATAAACAATTTGAGATACGCTGATGACACAGTATTAATAGCAGAAACCCCGGAAGATCTCCAAACACTGATAAACAGAATAGTAGAGTGCAGCGAAAAGTTCGGTTTATCACTTAACATCAAAAAAACAAAAATAATGATGGTGTCGAAATCTCCACAAAATTTTTCTGACATAACCGTACATGATCAAAGAATTGAGCGTGTTAGAAAGTATAATTACCTGGGAACTGTGATTAATGAAAACAACGACAACTCTGAAGAAATTAAGATCAGAATAGAAAAATCTAGAGCTACTTTTACCAAAATGAAAACAGTTTTATGCGGAAGAGAGCTAAGTTTAAATCTTAAAATTCGCCTCATGAGATGTTACGTGCTGTCAGTTCTTTTCTATGGAATGGAAGCTTGGACACTGAAAAAGATCGATACAAGGAAAATAGAAGCATTCGAGATGTGGATGTACCGCAGGATATTGAGAATATCGTGGACAGAGAGAGTGACAAACATGGAAGTGTTGCGAAGGATGCAGAAAGAAAAAGAAATTGCGCTTACTATTAAAAAGCGCAAACTGCAATACTTGGGACATATAATGAGGGGACAAAAGTACCAGCTACTACAATTAATTATTTAGGGAAAAATAATAGGTAAAAGATCCATTGGCAGATGAAAACATTCATGGTTGAAGAATTTAAGAGATTGGTACAAGTGCAGCAGCTGCCAATTATTTAGATCTACGGTATCAAAAATACGCGTAGCCTTGATGATAGCCAAACTTCGGAACGAGGACGGCACATGAAGAAGAAGAAGATCTTTTCAGAGCAGTCGCCAATGTACGGATAGCTATGATGATAGCCAACCTCCGATAGGAGAAGGAACTACAAGAAGAAGAAGATTGCGTTTTGATTGATATTTTTATCAATTGTGTGTGCCATTGTGTTTTTCAAGTCAGATTCGTAATCAGCGATGCCAAAAATTATAAAATAAGAAAGAAATACTGAACTGTATGAACGATATACGCTTTTTAAGGTTCATGACATGACCACGTTATCGGCATTTGAAACCACAGTCCGATGGTGAAACAAACAAACAAAAATTGAAGCCAACCCTGACCTCTAACCCTCTCGACTTTCCCCTATACAGTACATTGTATGCCATGTTTGCTGCTGTATGTAGGTAAACAAGGAAAATCGGGAAATTGGGCGATGTATGGGCGTAATACATTTAAGGGGGATTTTATTTCTATACCTACTGTAATGGATTAATGGATTTGGGGGATATATAAAGTAGACTAAACACCTACACAATATAAACGATGTGGTAGTTACAGATTTTTTTCGCTGTAATATCGGTATAACATTTATTTAATATTTCGACAAATAAGACTAGTAAGTATGAAGAGATTCTTCTTCTTCTGATTCCTATCCGTTTCGGATGTTGGAGATCATATTGGCAATCATAACCTTGCTTGCTGCAGCTCGAAACAATTCCGATGATGTTTTATTAACCCGCCGTTACACGCGTCTTCTATTGTGACGTGGTTGCACGCGTATGAGCGTCGCCCTCACCTACATATATTCGACTTATTTCGAGGAAGAATGAATGTCAACATGTACAAATATAAAATGGGTTGTACTCACATATTATAGAAAGTCTCGTAAACCAACTTTTTTTATTAATTTAACAAAACAAAAATAAAAATAATATACATAGATCAAAAGCAAGTTTTCTTAATTTTCAATTTCAGCAAGCCACTGAAGAAATTAACGTTCTTTACGCGAATTCATTTTACTAAAAATACAAATTACAATTAACAACTGTTCTGAAGATATTTCTTTGTGGCATTTATGTAATTAACTATTAATATTTTGTATTTTGATAACGACGTCCGAGGTGGAATGCGAAACGTCAATAAAATCAATATTTCAAGTTAAATTGTGGCTTATTTCCCAATTAGAATAGGTAAATTTAGAAATGGGTTCTTAACCAGTGGCGCGCCTAGAATTTTCCTCTGGGGGGGAGGAGGGGTTTGCTTGGGCACCGAAAGTTTTTTGTATTATTTGTGAAAGACAAGTTACATTTTCCTACTTTCTTTTATATATATTTCTATATGCTCTGGGTGGGATTTTAACCCCCAAACCCCCCGCTCGGTGTGCCACTGTTCCTAACCTAATCCAAACAATAATATTTTAATTAAACCTACCTAAATATTAAATAAAAACCTAAAAGTTTCTTTGAGATAACAGAAACGTGATTTCACCGTGATTGCACGCGCAGTGAGGAATTCCCTCACTTGAAGAGGGATGTCTCTTCTTTCAACTATCCCACAGCACACTGACCGCCTGAAATATTCTATAACTTGTTCATACCCTCTCATAAACCATGCTAGAGGCATTCCTGGGTGCTTAAGGTTATCGTATTACTTTACACAATTTCATTGGTTATAAACAAATATGGTGAGGGATTCCCTCATAGCGCGTGTAATGGCGGGTTAAACCATGTTCTCAAATTCTGTAGCCATGATATCCTTCTTCTACCGGGTCCCCGCTTACCTTTGACATTACTTTGCAATATGGACTGCAGCAGGAAGTACCGGTGCTGATTTCTCATAACGTTTCCCAGATACTGCAATTTTATGCGTTTGATGGTAAACACAATCTCCGGTTCTTTCTTCATGAAGGGGTTATTAAGATTTTATTTTATTTGCATTCTTCTTCTTAGGGTGCCTGTCCGTTCCGAACGTTGGCGATCATTCTGGCTATAATGACTTTGTTAGTTCCTATACCGAATAGTTGTGTTAAGGTCTTTCTATACCATGCTCTCAGGTTAGCAAGCCAGGATATTCTTCTTCGTCCTGGGGCCCGTTTTCCTTCAATTTTACCTTGTAAAATGCACTGGAGTAACTCGTATCTGCCTTGATTTCTTATTATATGTTCCAAGTACTGCAGCTTACGGCCCTTCACGATGTTGACTAAATCTGCGGTTGTGTTCATCCTCCGTAGTACTTCTTCATTGGTGACTTTGTCTGTCCATGGTATCTTCAGGATCCGTTTGTACAACTATAGCTCAAAAGCTTGAAGTTTCGAAAGAGTTTCCGCCTTCAATGTTCACGTTTCTACTCCGTATACTGAGTACACGTAACATTTAAGGAGCCTTATTTTTGTTTTTAGAGTGATGTCATGGCCCTTGAACACAGAGCCCATAGTCAAGAATGCACTCTTTGCCTTTCCGATGCGACATTTAATCTCTTGAGTATTGTCACACGACTCATTGATTATAGTTCCCAAATAGTTGTATTGTGAGACACGTTCAATTCTCATTTGGTTCACATACAGATTTACTCCAGTTATGTTTTGCTTGCTGATGATTATTTGCTTAGTTTTGGTGGTGTTTATATCTATTCCATATGTTCTATTGGTTTCACTTATTTTATTCATTAAGTTTTGCAGCCATTCCATGGTATTGGAAAACACTATTGTATCATCTGCATATCGCGGGTTACTGAGCTTGACTCCATTTATTGAGATGCCTTCATCAATATCTTTTAGAGCCTCTTCAAAAATGTGTCTCACTCCCCTTAAGATTTTGACCTGATCTGTATATTCTTCATCTATTCGGAGCACTGCTGATTGATTCCAATACAGGTTAGCTATTATTTTCAGGTCTCTTCCGTCAATCCCTGTCCTCTTCAGCCCTTCCATCATTTGCTCATGTCGGACTCTATCGAAAGCCTTTTTGTAGTCAATCAGGCATGCAAAAACATCACACCTGATATCTACATTTCTGAAACAACACCTGCACGCTAAATAAAGCCTCCCTCGTACCAACGGCGTTCACAATCCAAACTGTTTGTCCAAATTTGTTCTTCGCATTTTCAGTAAATTCTATTATGGATGACTTTTAAAAACAGCTTGAGGAGATGGCTCATTAGGCTTATGGTCCTACAGTCTTCACAAACTTTTGCTCCTGGCTTTTTGGGCAACGGTACAAACTCAGATTTGAGCCACTCTGCTGGTATTTTTCCTGCCTTGTATATGTCATTAAATATTTCAGCTATTATTTTTATTTGTGCTCCATCTAATAGCTTTAGCAGTTCTGCAGGTATTTCATCAAGTCCCGGTACTTTTCCATCCTTCATTTGTCTGATGGCTGTGCTTACTTCTTCTGGTAGGATTTCGGGACCTGAATTATCTTTAATGGTGGCTTCTTTGCCTGTTCTAACGTCGTGGAAAAGTTTCCCCAAGTATTCTTCCCATACTTTGTTTTTATCTTCTTTGGTTATGGCAAGATTGCCTTCATCATCTGTTATTTTTCCCTTGCTGCGTTTTCGGAACTTTCCAGCTATTTCCTTTTCCTTTCGATGGACATTGAAATTGTCATATCGACTCTGATACTCCTCGATTTCTTGACATTGTTCTGTTTTTTGTTTCTCTTTTGCTTCTCTTATCTTTCTTCTGACGATGGTATGTATTCTTTTATATTCTTTGAGATTTTCTTTGTTCTTTTTTCTCTGATCCATAAGCTCGAGTATTTCATCGGTCATCCACGATTTCCGTTTCTCTGTATCTTTCTTCAGGTGTTGTTCTTTTATTTCTCTCACTGTTTCTTGTATAATGGTAAGACTTTCATCTATAGTCCCTGCATTTCTGCATTTTAGCATCTTTGTATTGAGGTTTTCACTTAGCTTCAGTTGAACATTGGAATATTTCAGCTTTCTAATATCATACTTCTTCATCGACTTACTTGTAACCCTCTTCATTCTGACTTTGAAATTACCTACAACTGGTACATGATCAGAACTTATGTCTGCCCCCGGGTATGTTTTGACATATGTACAGCTGTTCCTGTACCTCTTATTTACTAATATATAATCAATCTGATTTCTCACAATCCTTCCCACTTTATTTGCATACATCATACAAAAACAACGAATGTGGCATTTACATAATTGAAGAGAAGCTCAGTGGGTTGAGATTCGCAGAAGGCATCGTTTTTATCGTATGGATCGTACGGATGATGCAGTAATAATGTTGGAAAAATTATATGACGCTTCCTTAGATGTCGGAATAAAGATTAACATAAACTAGACGCAAATAATGAGTAATCTGGCGATAAATCGTAATATTCTTGTTGATGGAAGGGATTTTGAGTAGACTGCATCTTATAAGTACCTACTTGGGATATGAAATTCGGTTGGGTAGAGATAACTAGACGTGTGAGTTCCCACGTCGCATAGGATTAGCCTGGACAGCGTTTGCTAAAATTCAACTATGTGTTTATATCGGACTTACCCATATGTCTTATAAGGAACGTCTTTGACCAATATGTGTTGCCTGGCGTATGGAGCGGAAACATTAATGCCTGTTGTTCTGAAGCTATTTTCTTGTGGCATTTTTATAATCAATAACTTTTAATGGGAAATAAGCCACAATTTTACCAAAAAAATGATTTTATTAACGTTTCGAAGCCCAAATCGGGTTTCTTTATCAAAATACAAAATACTACTAAAATAAACAAAAATGTTGTTGCTAAGTAAAAAAATAAAATAGGGATGGCGGTTGTTGACTAACACCGGTTTTCGGTTATACCGTTTTTTTACCTACGGTTTAAACTGGCGGTTATAACCGGTCAAAAAACCGGTTATTCCAAAAACCGGTTTTCGGTTTTATTAGTCAATAGCCAATACCCAGTAGGTTACAATTACATTGCTCTTTATTTTGCGATACTCCATTCGAATTGATATCAGTCATCAGTGTTGTCAAATCGGTTTCAGTAAGCTTAAACTTGATCGTTCGCGTGCGAGCGGCGAAAACTTTTCTTATTTTTTCTCTAAATTCATTATTTTTTCCACTTATCCGGTTTTCACCGGTTATTACTTTAAAATGAAAACCGGTTATAACCGGCACAAAAAACAACCGGAAAAACCGATTATTGCGGAGTAAAAAAACGGTTTTAGGTTATAACCGGTAGATTTTTCCCATCCCTAATCAGTAATGACTTGGTTAGGAAAAGACAAGGGGTAACTACAGTCTCAAAAAGGATTCAAATAAATACTGCAACGGTTTTGTCACCTTAGACATAGAAATAAAAACTACGTTAGACGAGGATAGGGCTGTTAAAAATTAATGGAATGAGTGGTAGAGAAAAACCGAGGAGAATATGAAAGGCCTGTATTGCAAAGGACTAGGTATAGACAGAAACGTATGGATGAAAAAGACACCATGGGCAGAAATAAGTGAAGAAGAAGATTAAAGAACAGCGACTTCTGAAAAGGAAAAATCTGAGGAAGAAAAAGAAGAAAAAGACGTTGTTACTTAAATTGCAAATTGGCCTAGTCTATTATTTTTTTTATAACTTTACTAAAAGTGTATACCTACCACCAAATATTAAATCTAAACGTTGTATTCATACTGTCAAAAATTTTATTTAATTAATGGTCAACACAGTGGAATATATTGTTGTGAATGCTTTGTAATGTTAATTATTGTACGCCACTGGCTATTCTTGAATGACCTACTTCCTACGAACGGACTAGACAAGGGTTGAGGGTTGAAAAAAAGCAACAAGTAGATACTATTGATTTATGGCTCCTCTTTATCCAACAAAAATATAAAAGTTATCCTGCTTCCTTACTAACACTTAAGCAAAATAAAAGAAATGTTGTTTTAAGAAAATAAAAAATAGGATTCGAAATGATGGATGTATTTCTCCGAAAATAAATACCCAAGAGATGTTTTTGAAAGTCTGCTTAATTTATTTTACAAAGATTCCTAAATAAACTTAAATCAATCATTTTGTAAACTCCAACTGGAGAAATTAAGAGTATTTTTTAAAGAAACTTCAAAACATTGTTAATCGAAAATGTGATTTTCATTACACCAATAATAATTGTAGCTAAATCCCCAAAAAATATAATACGTATATTTTTTGTTTATGTGATGCTACAATCAAGTCAAAGACCAATCAGTATAACAATCATAATCAACATAAGCGAATGAATCAAAAAACAAAATGTTAAGAAAACCTGAGGCTATAGTTGGGTTTTAATTTCTGTATTTTAAAAATGCTAGAATATTCCACAGGGTGTGGTGAACTTTTAGAAAAACACAGTTTGATTGGTACACCCGGTATACAAGGACAATTGAGGCGTTGAGAACCAAAGCACACCATCCACATAATAACTTCATTGAAGATAAATGCGTTTAAAAAATGTTCGATTTTTCACAATTTTTTTAATGCTGGTAAAATCATTTTCAGAACGCTTAATTTTTGGTAAAATCATAAGAAAAGGTAAAATTTTGCTACATCATTAAAAATATATCACAATTTGCACTCAAGAAGAAGTTTTTGTGACTTGATCCACTCTGGCTTTATAGGGGTTTTTGTTTTTCCGTAGTGGATCAAAACCAAATAAGACAAATATTTTAATTTCAATATTATTTTATTACAAAATAAACATTTTACGGCATAGATTAACTTAAAAAATCATAATTTGTTAAATATTGAAAACTTTAATCAAAATTTTTATCAACTATGGGAATTCCATCGTGCGCTGCTAATGAACATTTTAAAGACTGAAAGAAGTTATGATAGATAGGTGGAATAAATTCAATTAACTGTAAAATATTTTTCTTTTTGGCGTCGGTTATACAATTTCCATTTGTCTCATAATAAAACACTGAAAATTTTTTGTTTTCTATACTTCCACAAAATTTATTATTTACAACTATGTGACTACAGCTGTTTCGGCAGAGTGCCTTTCTCAAGTCACTTGAGAAAGGCACTCTGCCGAAACAGCTGTAGTCACATAGTTGTAGATAAAATGAACTTCCGTCAAGTAACGGTCGAATCCATCAATTTCCATTTGGGTACAATAGAAGTAATGGTCTTTGGAAATCTTTCATTAACACATTTCTTTTCTGAATTCTAAATTTTTGTACAGCATGAACCTCATTGATGACGTATTTAAAATATACAACAAATGGGTCTTCTTTTTTTATGACAATTCAATACATTTTTAAGTCGTTCTATTTTGAGGATTCTAAACTTATTTTTTGTTTGTAATAAGTTTTTCTAAACCGACCGTAGAGTAAAAGTAAAAGGTTTATTTTTCCCTTAAGACTATTATAAATGGATTTTTTTCTTTGCTCCTAAAAGGACATTAAGAGGAAACAGTAGCGATCAACAGGTAGCGAAAACGCGTTCCAAGATTGCGGCTGTAATTTTGAATATTTTTTTCGAGATATTTGGCACACATATTCGTAATATAATAAAGAATGTCGGTACAGAGCCCAATTTGAAAAATATATTAATATCTGGAAATTACTCTGTAATTAAATACAATATTAAAAAAACGAGCCTATACCGCCATTAAGAAGAACAAAAAAATACACTTTCTTCAAATAAACTTTTTTATCCTATGCCTAGATTTTGTGTCTACTACTAAAATTTTTTATTTCATTAGTAGTTCCAAAATGACACAAAATCTAGGCATCGGATAAAAAAGTTTATTTGAAGAAAATGTATTTTTTTGTTCTTCTTAATGGCGGTACAGGCTCGTTTTTTTAATATTGTATTTAATTACAGAGTAATTTCCACATATTAATATATTTTTCAAATTGGGCTCTGTACCGCCATTCTTTATTATATTACGAATACGTGTGCCAAATATCTCGAAAAAATATTCAAAATTACAGCCGCAATCTTGAAACGCGTTTGCGCTACCTGTTAATCGCTACTGTTTCCTCTTAAGCCAGTTATTGAGAACGTAAATATTAGGAAAGAATTTTTAATTTTTTTTTTTCAATAAGATAGAAGTCCCTATCGCACAAGAGAAAAGAACGACTGCTAACCAAAAAATTATGTTGAATTTCTTCTACCGCCAATTATTGAAAATGAACAATGTGCATAGTTGCAAATTAAAGTCATTTTAATACTCCTGTTCTGGCCTCTGCAGCTATCAGAATACATTATAACGTTTTTGGTTTTTACATTATTTTTAATATAGTATATCAGGCATGATTCCATCTCTTGGGCTCCCATGGGATCCCATCTCTTGGGCTCAAAAGATGCAATCGGTGCATCCCATATAAACATGGTGTCTTCATTGTTCTGCAAATTATAAACTCCTAGACAGGATGTCCATAATTGTCTCTTATAATAAGTTATACCAGTAGAGATGACGGGTGTAGGTAGGGTTTTCATAAGATCAAAGGTGATAACTGTAACATCTTCTTTCGATGGAATTTTTGCAACCTGATTCATAGCATCTCGTAGTTGTTATGCTTTGCGCTGGTGAAGTTCTAGTTTCAAAGTTAATTCCTTCAGTTTGGTTTGATCTACTTCATATTTTATTTTATTTACTAAAGAAATGCAAGTTTTGCAGGAGTCTACAGATAGATACGAACAACTAGGTAATGCCATACTTTTCAAATTAAACTATGTAATGCTACTAAATAGTTAAAATATTAATACCTACACAAAAACACGTGTAATTTATATCGAACCAACCCATAGTAAACAATAATTGAACTATCTGCCGCAGTGGACTAAGCCACATGATCCAGTATGACATCGACAAATTAATAAAATCGACCGACTGGACCAAACTTTTCAGTAGCGGCATCTATTGTAGAATAGTAGTAGCACACTTGGTCCATTCTGGATTTAGGCCAGGAACCGAAGCTTTTCACCTCGCAATTTTTACAGAATGGATCGATTTGCTTGAACATTTGAGAATAAGCAGTGGATAGTCCAAATATCAAAATCTATATAATTCCGAAAGGCGCTTTTACCATGGGGGTGGTTGCCACCCCATCTCTGGGGTGGAAATTTTTTATTATATTTTGACCACAAAAGTTGATAAAAACGTTCATTCTACGCAAAAAATGTTCTATACATACAACGATATTAGTAAAGGATAAGGCTATCACATATTAAAAAATATTTTATCGTGCTTTGAAGAAGCTGCATTAAACATCGGTTTAAAAATAAATGAAGATGAAACAAAATACATGGTCGTCTCAAAACAAGAACGAAGGTGAATAGGACAATAGACCAGGAAGGATCTGTTTTTAGGTGGATGTGAGAGGTGGCAGTCAGGGCCGGTGATAACGGGCCTGCAAGGGATGCGCTGCAGGCGGGCACCCCTGCTTAGAGGGCGCCAAAATGAGCTTTTTTGGCTGGTATTATACAAAATACTAATTAAAAAAAAACGAAGGGCGCCTATACTAGTTTTGCAGGCGGGCACCATATACCCTAGCGCCGGTACTGGGTGGCATTCGGATTTTTGTGGATAAAGTTAGGTGATAACTTCGTTAATAATAAGTGAATTATACTCCTTCTCAAATATGCCCGGATCATTAATAAAAAAAAATAAAATATTTAAAAATTTCCAAAAATTTCGTTTTTTTTTTCTATTTTCTTTGCTTATAACTTTAAAACGATTCATTTTGGAACAAAGTCGTATAGAAATAAAACAAAGATAATTAAATTTTATATCAGATACGATTGGTTAAAAACGTCTTAATTTAACACCATTGCTGCAAAATAGCAATAAATATAAAATAAGGGGGCAAAACAAGCCTGTCTTTATTCAATGTTTTTCCATTACTTAGGTTACACTTGGAACCTTCCTAATTCGCTTAGAACATTTTTGTAATGTGCTTAAACCGTCCACTAAATTTCATTAAAATTGACTTACTAGATTTTGCATAATAATTTTGCAATCTAAACTTTTTTTTTAATTAAAATTTTTTAAAATCTTGCACAACAAAAACTAGAACATACAAAGATTTGTCAATTTTTTTACATATAAAGAAACACCCCACCTATCTAATGCACTTTACAGAAGTATAATCGGACTATTTAAGCGGCCGTAGCAATGTTTTAAAGTTATAAACAATTTTTTGGCTTATAAACAAATTAGTGCTGTGTCCAGGAGGGGGTGCTACGGGCTCCTTTATTTAGATGGACTAACCCAAGCTTTTTTATATATTTTGACCCGTAGAATACGAATTTTTTGGGTAACAGTTGATCCGGATGTCGATAAGATTGTTATAAACAAAGAACTTGAGGAATTACATAACATCGATTTTTCGAAAAATAAAACATTGTTTTGTATTTCTTGGGTAATTCTAAGCAAAAAATGTTCTTACAAGGTTTTTCGTAGGATGCATAGTTTTCGAGATAAACGCGGTGGAACATGCAAAAAATCGAAAAATTGCAACTTAAGAATAACTTCTGATTAAAAAGTAAAATAGCAATTCTGCTAACAGCATTTGAAAGTGTAAGTCAAATTATACCGAAATAAATATATATAAACAGTACATCTAAATTACATACAGTTGTATACAGTATTAAGTTTGTTCTAGCAAATAGTCAATCTAGTCAGAAACCGTCAGCAAACAGTTGGTCAGTAAGAGAACATAATACAGTCATCAGTGGTATCTCCTCTACTCGCGCTGGTCCACTATTCGCTAATGGTTTCAAACCGTTTGAAAATGATGCTAGAACAAACCTATTGTTTATTTCTTGGTAAAAAAACTCAAAGTGAAAAAATGTTTGTTTTGACTGATGAAAATCGGTCCGGGTTAGCCGGACTTCCTGGTTATCGGAGGCCGACTTATTGGGGTTTCACTGTATATTTATTATATTATTTTTTTTTCAAAAAATTCGTATTTAGTTAAAGTTTTTGCCAACAATTATTGTTCAGAAATAATTTCTTTGTGGCATTTTTCAATGTGTTTGTGTGTGTTTTATTCTTTTATTTTTTAAATTTTTGATACTGTTTTAATAAAATTTTTGGAAAGTAGTACTTAAGTCTTAAAATTATTTTAATATTTAAATAAAATATAAATAAATTGTTTAAAGTACATATTAATTTAGTTGGAATAATATAATAGAAGTATAACTTCTTACGTGCGTACAAAGTACACACACATTCTTTTTTATTTTTGTATAAATTTTTGACAAATTTTTAATTAGATTTTCATTAATACGTTAGTAAATAGTTTTTATCTTCCTGAAAACTATTTTGTTTGTCACTGGCCACTGCAGGAGCAGCTGCTTCACAAATGAGAAACTTTCTAGAGAAAAATCTATTCATATTTGCGTTCTGTCCCATGAAAAGGAGCGACGGCTATTCTTCTAGGAACTCAGTTTTACGTATTGATCCACCTCTACCACTACTAGTAAATGGATTAAAGATAATATAGGTGATGTATTTCAGAGCAGAGAGAGCTTTTATATTTCTCAGACGGATCAGATTTTATTCCTGTACTAAAGTAGATTTATGTCTGAGTTGTGCAGTTACTTGTTGAATTTAGATTATATATCACTGTAGTTGGAAAGATCGCGACAAAAGAGTATGTCTGTCCGATACATTTCTCATTTAAAGTTGAGATGACCCTATTTTTGCCTGTTCTCTCGTTTTCAAATAGGCTTAGTTTTGAAAAGATATATTTCGGTTTTTCGAGAACAATTGTTCAGAGAAAAGCAATTATTTAAAAAGCACATCAAAATAGAATAATCCATTAATTCATTGATGTATTAACTCATTGAGGTATTGTGGTTCCGCGAAATTATGTCATAATATAGAAGGTGTTTCATTAATAATTGTCCATATAATAACTGGAGAAACCTTAGCACAAAATACGAAGATTTAACCTAAAACAGTTAAATAAAATGTGGTTCCTTACTGAGTTACAAGGTGTTTTATCTAAAAATTTAAAAACTATTTTTGCTCAGCCTTTTAAAACTATTCGGCATATCATTTTCATACTTAGCATGAATGCGACTACTATACACCCTACTAAATTATTATTAACAAACGTTTATAGCTACTACCAGAGGCGTACAACAGGGGATAGTGAATGGTTGACCCTTCTCAAATTCTACTCCACTGGAGGAATTACTATTTTAGTGCTATTTTTATATTCTCCAATACTTTCTACGTAAATAATATAATCTTTATTGGTAACGATAAAATCATTAGTTTTCGAGATATTTGAAGTCAAATATGAAACAGCACAGTTATTTTGTAGTATAATATAATTCATATGATTAAAATTTAAAAATTATTTGTACCCAGTACTTTAAAACTATTTGGTGTATCTTTATCATACTTGGCAGGAAGTGTAGGTACTGTACACCTTACTAAATTAAGATAAATAAACATTTCTAGCTACTACCAGAGGCGTTTGACAGGGATAGTGGCTAGTTGACCCTTCCCAAATTCTACGCCACTGACGAAATTGCTATTTTGGTGTAATTTTTTGATTTTCCAATACTTTTTATGTAAATAGTATTCTCTTCATTCGTAACGATAAAATGATTACTTTTCGAGATATCTGAAATTAAAAATGAAGCCACACAATACAGTAATGAAAATAACCGTATCGTTAATTTTTAACTTCAAAGATCTCGAAAACTAATGACTTTATCGTTACGAATGAAGAGTATATTATTTTCATAGAAAGTATTGGAGAATTCAGAAACTGAACTAAAATAGCAATTCCGCCAGTGGCGTAAAATTTGGAAAGGGTCAACCATTCACTTTCCCCCGTCGTACGCCTCTGGTAATATCCAGAAACGTTTGTTTAACATAATTAAGTAGTTTGTGTAGTACCTATACTTCCTACCAAGTATGAAAAGGATACGTCGAATAGCTTTAAAATTCTGAGCAAACATAATTTTTAAATTTTTAGATAAAACACCCTGTAACTCAGTAAGGAACCACATTTTATTTAAGGGTTTTAGGTTACATCTTGGTATTTTGTGCTCGAGTTTTCTCCAGTTACTATATGGACAATTATTAATGGAACACACTGTATTACTTCTAAAAAATAGGTATAATTTCCAAAAATGTGTAGCAATTTATACCAAGTTTTAAATTCCGCATTTTCACTTAGAATATGTGGAGTCCAGAGATATTACAAATATAAAAAAATTTAACCAGCTTACTTTACTGGTAAAAGGTAAAGAGATTTGCCACATGAAAACCAAATTAATTATCAAATATCGTTATAGCCTAATCAGATAGAAGAGTGAATTCGACCAACCCAAAAGAATATACAATTTAAATTTGAAGAAAGCACCAGGATATGATCTAATCACTGAAAAATTACTAAAAAAACCTGCCTAGTAAAGCCATAGTAAAATTGACCAACATAATCAATGCTGCATTTAGATTGAGATATGTTCCAATTTTGTCAAAAATTGCTGAGGTTATAATGATACCAAACACAGAAAAATCACCTAATGAAGTCTCCTCCAACTAACTAATAAATACATTTTTTTCAAGTATTATAATACTCTTTGAGCCTTGAAAATCGCCATCTTTCGTTCTTTTTTCAGTTTTAAATTGTTTATAACTTGAAAACGATCAACTTTAGGGAGAAAATGCAAAATACCTTTTTTGTTTAGAATGACCAAAAAAATCTGAAATAATATCTGCTTAGGTCAAATTTTTTTTTAATTTATAAGAAAAATGTCATTTTTTAATTATTAATTAATTATAGTTAGAACAAGATTAGATCGGGTAACCCTTGTTTTTTGTAATGGTTAACATGCTAAATTACATATCCAATAATTTTTATCCATTATACAGATCGGTGCAAATCGACCTTATATTGTAACTTAGACTATTCAGAGAAAAGCGATTATTTAATAAGCTGCATATCAAAATATAGTAATTCACTAATTTGATTATGTATGTATATTATGGAGTGTGGTTCAGCGAAATCAAGTCAAAAGATAACACTTTTAATAATATATTACCTATGCAAAAAGGAATAGCGATCTATACTGAGTTTCAAATACGAGATATTTATTTATGTACATATTTATTTTACGGGCAAGCTCAATTCTGTAAAAATTAAATTATTATATTATATATAATTAAAAAAAATTAATAATTAAATTTATGAAAGGGTACATGAAATGTACATGCGACATGCGGTATTAATACATGAAATGTTCATACTTGTCTAGTGAAGCGAGGTGGTACAAAGAGTACAATCTTATTAAGAAGTTGAGAACAATTGCATATACCATTTTAAGATACTGAATAATAGGTCTCTTTGTTTTCTCCGGATCGCAAGAAAAGGAACCTGCAGTTGATGTTACCATACAGCGTAATCCTAATACGTATGAAGCTTAAAAGCAATATAATGGAAGAAGTTATTTTGACATTGATCACGTTTCCTAATGTAGGCCAAGTAGAGTGGGGACCACACTGAAGAGCAATACTTAAGGTCTCACTTACCAAGGAGAAGTAAAGAACTCTAATACTGGATACGTTTGTAAAGTCACAAGTTGTTCTTTTTACGAAACCCAACATTTTCATAGATGTTTGAATAACATCGATGATATGACTATTCAAACAAAAAGAATTATCTAGTGTAATCCCCAAGTCCATAATTTTATTTACAGTATTGAGCAATTGGCCATCAATGTAATAGTTTGATAATATAGGGTGGTGACTACGGTTAGTTAATTATATGACATTTGCTGAAATAATGGTTCATACCGTTAAGTGAACACCATACAGAGAGTTTAGTCATTTCTAATTTCAATATGGCAACATCATAATGATTTTTTATCATTTTAAAGCACTTTAAATCATCAGCAAATAGTAAGGCGTCACAATCGTGAAAACAGTTGGTAATATCATTAATAAATAGATTAAAGACTAATGGACCCAAGTGGAACCCCTGTGGTACACCTGACTTAACCGAAAAAGTTTGTGAATAGAAGTGGTTCAAACGAGCCGTTTAATTCTTTCAGTTATATAAGTATTTAACTACTACAACAAAGATCCACTTACGTCATCTGAGTAATCTTACGAATCAGGAGTTTATGGTTTACTCTGTCAAGGCCTTGGAAAAATCCGTATAAATTGAATCCACTTGAAGCCCCTCTAGGGAATATAAAAAAAGTTAGAACAAGATATTGGACAAACTCAGTTCGGATTTAGAAATGCTCAAGGAGCCAGAAAAGCATTATTTGCAGTAAATTTGCTAATACAGAGATATTTAGATGTAGATAAACCAGGACATCTATAATGCCTGCTTCCTAGATTATAACAAGGCATTCGATATGGTGAAACATAATCCGTTAATAAAACTACTGAGAACAAAGGACATCGATACACGGGATATAAGAATAATAAATAATCTGTATTATGAACAAGCAGCTGTCATAAGAATAAATAATTTAAACACCAATAAAATAAAAATCAAAAGAGGCGTTAGACAGGGCTGTGTCTTGTCGCCATCACTGTTTAATGCATACTCAGAAGAAATGTTCAAAAAAGCATTAGAAGATGAAGTAGCAGGCATAAAAATAAATGGACTACCCATATGTGAAATTAGATACGCCGATGACACAATACAAATAGCAGAAACTATTACAGATCTACAAAGAATTTTAGATAAGGTTGTTGCAACGAGTGAAGAATTTGGTCTGTCACTAAACATAAAGAAAACAATATGCATGGTTATATCAAAGAAAAATATACATAAGAAACATCAATCTACACGTAAATAATAAGACGATAGAACGAGTTCAGAATTATAACTATTTAGGGACAAACATTAGTGAAACAAACGAATATACCAAAGAAATCCGAATTAGAATAGAAAAGGCTAGAAGTGCATTCACTAATATGAAACACATATTATGTAGTAGAGACCTCAGCATAAATTTTAGAAAGCGAGTACTAAAATGTTATGTATTTTCTGTTCTTTTCTATGGTGTGGAGACATGGACCCTTAATAAACAATGCCTCAATAGATTAGAAGCATTTGGGATGTGAACGTATCGAAGAATGCTGATAATCTCCTGGACAGACAGAATAACCAATGAGGAAGTACTATGGAGGATACAGAACAGCAGGGAGATACTGGATTTCATCAAGATAAGAAAACTTCAATACTTGGGTCATATAACACGGGGTGACAGATATGAACTTCTAAAATTAATTATGCAGGGAAAGAATCAAGGAAGGCGCAGCATAGGTAGGAGAAAAATGTCCTGGCTGAGAAATCTTAGAGAATGGTTTGGATGCAGATTAGCTGAACTCTTTCGGGCTGGAGTGTCAAAAGTGAGAATAGCAATGATCATTGCCAACCTTCGTCGCGCAGATGGCATGTAAAGAAGAAGAAGCCCCTCTTCCAAGGTTTCAGACAGAAAATCGACATAGGTCAACAAACTCAATTCTGCGGATTTATTTGTAGTAAAACTTCGCAGAGAAGTTCGAACTTCTCTGCGGTATTCGTGAACAGTTTTGGGATTTATAGCACTAACTACGTTTGTATTTCTTCTTCTTTTTTTCCTTCTTGTATGTAGGCTTTAAAGCGTGTTTCTTCTTCAATATTAGCCTCCTAAATTGTTTAAGTTATCGCACTATCTTTTTCGTGGTCTGCCAATACAATACTGGTCGTCCATTTGGTGACTTATCTCGTGCTATTGGTACTATCCTATCCTCTGCCATTCTACTAATGTGTTCGTTTTACTCCTGTGTTCCTTTTGTGACCCATTCATTTATGTCTTTTACATTGCATGATCTTCTTATGTTTTCGTTTCTCTCACTATCCAACAGACTTTTCCCTGATATACGTCGGAGTATTTTTACCTCTGTTGTTTCTAGTAGCTGTCTCGTTTTAGATGTGACAGGTCTTGTCTCCGCCGTGTAGAGTCCGTCTAATTTACTTACCGTTGCACGTCATTATCTACGCCAGAGATCTAAGTAGACATAGTTGCCAAAGTATAAATAAATCCTGAATCCATTTTAAATCAAATAGATCACATAATTATTGTAAACGTGGATTATACAACAAAACAAATTAATATTCAATGTAAATAAATAAAAACTTTAGAAATAGAGAACAAGAATTAAGTTATAATCTTACGCTAAAGTAAATAATAAAAACAGTAAATATAATAAAACAAATACTTATAGTAAAGAATATAAACAAATATGAAGTGTCATCACTGCAACTGTCAAATAAAATAATAAGAATAAATAATTTATTCTAAAATGGCACCTTCGTTCGATTAGAGTTACAGTGTGTTCCGAGCAAATGTGCTTTATAAAAACGCTTTATAATCAATCCATTTATACCAATTAAATGAAACATATATTTTTGTCTATTTCTTTAAGTTAACATTAATAGAAATCTTCAAATATTAATTCTACACGTATATAATAAAATATGTATAGTGGCTGTAATTCCAGTATACTAGGCAAAATGATTCTAAAAAAGAACACACCTACCGCCTAAACATTTCGTGTTGGTATCATGTGACATCACAGGCTATGACGCGGTCTAATATATAATAAAGTATATGTTAATATAGGTCTAATTGCTGCTTTATAGATTCTTTATTTTGTGTCTTGTCTTAGGTGTTTGTTCTTCCTGATTGTGTGATTAAGAGATCCCGCCGCTTTATTTGCTTTTAAGCTTTGTTGTCTTACTTTCTCTTCAACATCTCCATAACTAGTTATATCTATTCCCAGATATCTAAACCTTGCTTCCTGCATTATTATTTTCCCATCAATTTCGATTTTACATCGTAGTGGGTATTTAGATGTTGTCATACATTTGGTTTTTTCTGCTAATATTATCATATTGTACTTCTTGGCTGTTGTATTGAAGATGTGTGTTAATCTTTGGAGATCGTCTTCTGTCTCGGCGATTAATGCGACGTCGTCTGCATAACATAACATTTGGATTTTTTTGTTCCCCATTCTGTAACCATGACCTTTACATACTGCTTCTATAATTCCGTTTATTATTTTATTAAAGAACAGTAGGCTTAACGAGTCACCTTGTCTGACTCCGCTTTGTACTGGTATAAACTGCGTTAGTTTTCCATTTATCTTTGCCTTTATTCGATTATGAAAGTAGATGTTTTCGATGGTTTGTATAATATTAATTGGTATGTTTCTTTTATACAGTAAATGCATGACGTCTTCGACTTTGATGCGATCGATAGCCTTTGTCAAGTCTATAAGCATAGATATGCTGGTTTGCTGTACTCAATGGCCTTTTCTGTGATTTGTCTCAGTAAAAATACGGCGTCTACGCAGGATCTTCCGGTTCTGAATCCTTGTTGTTCATCTGATAAAGTTGTTAGTTTATTGATTTTGTTGGTTAGGCCTTTTGTGGTTAGCTTAAGTGCGGTGTTCAGTAGATTTATACCTCTATAATTGTTGGGGTCTTCTTTGTCTCCGTTCTTGAACATTGGTATCATTATGCTGTTTCTCCATGCGTCTCGTATCTTGCAGTGCAATATTAGTTTTTGTATAAGTTTTGTCATCTCTAGGGTTATACTTTCTCCTCCGTATTTTAGAAGTTCGTTGGTTATTTCGTCTGGTCCTGGTGACTTTATGTTTTATGTTTGTATTTAATCTGAAATATTACTTTTTCAGGTCTTTACGAATATATTGGATTTAAAAGTTGAGTATGTACCGAAGAACAACCTAGTAACTAAAATCTGTATTCTATTTTAGTCCTTGATGTTCACCACAAAACCGTATTTAAGATTATCAAAACTTAAATTTTTCTTGGAAACTTTTTGAAAGTTTGCATAAAAACGAAGAAAAAGTTTCCTATCGAACGCGGAGTGATGAATTAATGTTTTATAACTTAGACACGCTTTCGGTCAAGCCCTTATAGCAAAAGTTTTAATTGTTCTCGGTTGTTTAGAAAAATACAACCAAGTGATAATAAGAACGGAGTTTTTAAACTTTATTTAAATATAATGACTTGCACAATATATCGTAGCCTTGTTACTATAACTTGATATTTCCAAAATTGACGTTTTTGAGATAACTAGTTGACAAGATCTATTTTATTTGCCTCTATATTGTGTAAAAACTTGATAACTGGCTTCAAACGGGTTAAGTATTTATTTACGATTGACGAAAGTTGATAAAACTCAAATGCCGCTAATATTCAGTGCTAAAACTTGGACAAGATAAGTTTACGCCAGTCAATGGGAGCAAGAATAATAATGCAAGAAATAAAGGATATTACCTCCGACTTCTATCCTACTGCATGGATTTTAATGAAATTTTGGGTCTAGCCTCTACTTATCTCCTAATTCAAAGTCTACCCTATGCCGATGTGTGCTCTTATCTTGGGGGTGGTTCCCACCCCTTCTCAGGGGTGGAAAATTTTTTGGTTAAAACTATCACGGAATTCACTAGAGAAACTAATTCTAAGTAAAAAATGTTCTACTATATTTTTTTTTTGAAAACTCATTACTTTTTGAGTTATTCGTGGTTGAAAATTGGCCATTTTCATTGAAACAGAACACCTCTTCGAAAGGTCCCTAAGGCAGGCCGCACATCAAAGAAACATGAAACGTAAATTACGTTTCATGGAAATAAACCAATGCTAAACAAATATATGTCCGGCAATTTATGAAACTCTCCGAAAATAAAAATGTGTCAGGAGCATGAATCACACTTGTGTTTTCTTTTCATGAAACATGTTTTTCGTTTCATGTTTCTTTGGTGTGCGGCTTGGCTTACATTAAAACTAAAAGAGATATGCTGGAAACAAAATTGATAACTAATTTTTTATAAGAAAAATGAGAAATAATTTTAACCCTCATCCACCAAAATGTAAATGCATTGTTTTCCTTCTACAATACCTTTTACTACAGTGTTATTTCTATGTTTATAAGTTGGACGGGTTTAAAATGAATGGTTTTTGAAAAAAAAAAAGTTCAAATTATAGAGAGCATTTTTAAATATTCTTAACCATGTAACTTGAAAATGATAAGAGATACAGTAATGAAAAATAAAAAAGAAATTTTTATCTAAAAAACTCTACATTTTGCTGTGGTACTTTTTTTCGTATCTCTTATCATTTTCGAGTTACATGGAGAAAAAGGCAAAAGGGCATGCCGGTATACTGGGTAATGAGAAAGTGGATGAGTTGGCCAAAGATGCAATAAAAAAAGGTGAGATACTAACTCACATCTTATCGACAGATGCAATAAATGACGTCAAAGTTAGAATAAATAAAATATGGAAAAAAGAATGGAAAAATATTACAAGCATGTCAAAAAATTTATATTTTTCTTTACATCAAGAACTTCCTCCGCCACCTGAATACATATTTAAATATAACCTGCCAAAGCAAGATATTTCTACTATCGTCAGATTAAAAACTCGACACGGGAAATATGAGGCACATCTGCACAAATTAGGAATAATTAATTCATCAGTCTGTTTTTGTGATAATGTTTCGATTAGAGATTTGAACCATATTTTCTTGGAATGCAAAATTAACGAGAGATATTTAAATCAATTATATTACAATTTACTATTTGGTACTACATTAATGCAAACGGATTACTTATAGGTTTTTGTGGTTGCTGAACACGAATACGTGATCAGCACTAACACAGGAGAACCTGGGGCCTAAGACAGGTTATCTTCTGGAGTTTCGAAGGAATCAAATGGTGGATTCAGTGGATTACTCTTAGGTTTTTAACTCCAGAAGATAACTTGTCTTAGGCACCAGGTGCTCCTGTGTCTGTGCTGATCACGTATTCGTGTTCAGCAACCCCAAAAACCTATAACTAATTTATTTGCATTAATGTAGTACCGAATACCCTCGAAACTCCAGGAGCCCCTTTCATTGACCTTGGAAACCAGAATCTCCGGGAGTCGGGTCTGGTGGCATATTCGTGTTTAGCGACCTCAAAAAACCCACCAGTAATTCATTTGCATCAATTGGCGAAAACCATCAAAACTCTAGAACGTGACGTTTCTTACACTGGCCCTGGCCACCACATCCTCCGGAGGTCAATTCTGATGGCATATTCGTGTTTAGCGATCACAAAAACCCATGAGTAATCTGTTTATATCAATTTAATGCCGAAAACCCTCGAAACTCTAGAAAATGACGTCCGTTGAAGGTCAAGGTCAAAGTAAAGGTCGCCATTGGATAGCCAGGAAAAAATCCTAGACTACTAATACTTTTCCTTGATCCAAACTTCTACATGTTGACGGATAACCAGTAACTCAAAGAATTGGAATACCCAGTAAATCTTACAATTTTCCGAGTTTGTGCCTCTATATCTTGAAAATCCTTCATACGATTGAGTTGTGCCCATGAGAACTTTTTATCAAGACGCTTCAAAGAGTATTTTCCCAAAGTATGAACGAAATCCACTGGGACCTAATTTCCATAAGGTTTGTGCGGGGTAATTTAGATCATTTCATCATATTTTTCACGTTAACTTCTATGAATTTAGTCTATTTGTATATCAATGTTTTATAAAAATTGGTCCATGAATAAATGTTATTTAAGATTCAAAGATCTTCTAAAACGGCCGTGTTTTATGTAGTATGTATCGATTAATTATTAGCAGTAATGGATAGGGTGTACTTTATTAAACATTTTTTGTTGTTTTGAGGCTGCCAATTGCCAATAAATTATCGACAACGCTTTTTTTTATCCATTGGAAGCAAAATCTACAGAGAATAAGAAATAACAAGGTATTGGAAAATTAAATTCCCAGCGCGAAGATGTTCAACAGTGGAGAAACCATTATGCGGAGAAACGTTTGACCCGGGAGGCAATACGTGATAGTAGCTGAACGAACAAATATGTTAATAAATTGCATCCATTCACAAGTAATTCAAACATATTTTTTGGGTTTTTTAGAAAACTTAATCATAAACCTTGTTGTACAGGGTGTCATAAAAAGGCAAGTCATAAGTTAAATCACATATTTTGGGACCAAAACACATACTAGGGAAGATCTCCAAAATTTCACGCTTCAAAAACTCATAATAACTTAGAAATACAAATTTAAAATCTTATGCGATAGTCAAATAGTTCAAACTACCTGTGACGTCACATAGTTTGACTATATGGTTATATTTAGGTATATTCTTCTTCTTCTTTAGTATATTAGCTTCCACCTCCTTGGGTATATGGCAAGCTCATAGTCGCGGAATAGGGGAAAAATATTTATATTCTAATGACATTTTATCGTAGGTCATTGTAATAATATATACTAGTTTGTCAAGATTGGAGTTTGATACAGTTTTTAAAGCAAAGGAAAGACGGTTTACTATGGAAAATAAAACCATTTTGTAAAAGTACAAGTTTTCTACAAATAGTTCAAACGATCAAAAACACTTGTGACGTCACATAACTGTATTTTGTACTGACGTTTATAATATCTAATTTAAAATTATATACAATTTTGTTGGTGCAGAATGTAAACATTAACCATATGACGTCACGACACGTTTTGGGTTAGTTGCTGAATTTACAATCGTCTTTATAGGCCAAACGGAACACAAAAACAAATTTATATCTTTGATACATGTTTTGAATTATGCTCTTTTGTGATTTATAATATTTTTTTCGAATTTAAAATTTTATGCAAGTTTCCTATTACAATCCTTTGAAATTACAAAATAGATTTCTCGTACTTCAGTAAATATCAAGATGCAACTTCCAAACTCTATTCTATCAAAGCTGGCGTACCACAGGGTAACGTTCTGGGACCTTCCTTGTATCACTTGTTTACCGTATACATACCTACATCTCTTCAGGAACTACTAGAGGAGACCCCACTTATGGAAGAAATAATAATGATGTTAGGAATATTTGCATACAATACTGCAATGCTAGCTTCTAATGCTGATTCTTTTTGTGCCTCGCATCTCCTTTAAGCATATTTAAACAGAATACAAGATTGGTTTTTGGACTGGAAAATTAAAGTCAATAAAGGAAAATCTATTCATGTTACCTTTACAACACGAAGAGGAACTTGTCCTCTTGTAACTTTAAATAACCATCAATTACCTTTAGGTAACGAGGTAAAATATCTTGGTATTCATTTGGATAAAAGTTTCACATGGAGAAAACATATCTGGACCAAACTAGCTCTCCAATTCAAAAATATATATTGGTTAATGGACCGATCATCAAGACTATATCTAGATAACAAATTGCTGCTCTCTAAGGTAATACTTGCGCCCATCTGTCATCTATCAGTCTGTGTCCTCCAATTTTGAAAATTTCAGCTGATATGTTATCCATCCCTGGAACTTTATTATTTTTCAGTGCTTTAGTGGCTTCCAATATCTCTTGTCTTGTGGGTGGGTTTGCTAGTTCATTATTTTGGTTCTGATCTGCTATCTCGATATCAGGTACTGCATGGTCTGTGTTTGTTTGTGCTTGCTCTGTTAGCACCTGGGGTAGACCCTCAATATAGTTTTTCCAACCTACTTTTATTGCTGCGTCGTCACTGATAATTTGTCCTTCGCTATTTCTAAAAAGATTAGTGAGTGGTTTATATCCTTTCTGAGGTATTATTGTAGGATTCAGTATGATACAGTCCCTGGTCAATTTATAGCACTTTAAAATTTCTTCAAAGTGATACGGAACTACTAAATGGTGTAATGATAATTACTTAATAATCGTGATACATAATTAAGTTAAAAATGGTAAAATTTGTTTTTGAATTGTGAAAACTTGACAGATGGTAATAGAATGTGCTAAAAATGCGCAAGGACTTGACTTTTTTCAACTTTAGTTTTTTAATTAAATTAGTTATTGGTATATTGGTGTTCAATTTTCGTAAAATTTGCAGTGGTCTTTGCTAATATTGTTCTATATTAATCTTTATTTTTAATTTGTTTAATTTATTTTAAGATATTGATAGAAATATGTTATTGTATTGGATTGAAATTTTTTCATTTGAGTGATTGTAAAAATCTGTCTGTTAGGCAAATCTCTTCTGTTACTGCTCTATTAGAAAATACCACATGTATCAAAGAAGTTGAGCTAAAAATTTGGAGAGAAACATCCTGTTACATCGGTTTGGAGGGGTCGGTATGGCAGAAATATTTCAGTCACCCCCAGAGGGTAACGAATTTTAAAGAATTTGGCTGTAAAACACAGAAGAGTCATCCATAGCGATGTAAGGAATAAATTGGAAGAATAAGAGTGTTCAGTATAGGAGTCCACTGTAAGCCAAAATTTGTACAGTATGGGATTTGAATCTCATAGGCCAGTTAAGGAACCAAAACCATCACCACAAATGCCCAAGAAACGCTTAGTTTCGAGCCATTTGCATAAATATTATTATGGCAATAGAGTTTTTATGCAAATTGGCCCAAACTAAGCGTTTTTTGAGCATTGTGGTGATGGTTGTTTATTTGGTCCCTTAACTGGCCTATGAGATTCGAATCCCATACTGTACAAATTTTGGCTTACAGTGGACTCCTATACTGAACACTCTTATTCTTCCAATTTATTCCTTACATCGCTATGGATGACTCTTCTGTGTTTTACAGCCAAATTCTTTAAAATTCGTTGCCCTCTGGAGGTGACTGAAATCTTTCTGCCGTACCGACCCCTCCAAACCGATGTAACAGAATGTTTCTCTTTATGTTTTTGACTCAACCTTCGAACTGACGAATAGGGTATACCATATTTTCTTGCTGTTTCTCTTTGATACATGTGGTATTTTCTAATAGAGCAGTAACAGAAGAGAGCAGAAGGGATTTGCTCAACAAAAAGGTCTTTACAATCACCCATATGAAAAAATTCCAATCAAAGACATTTTTTTATTAATATCTTAAAATAAATTAAAAAAAATTAAAAATTAACATCAATAAAAACTAATTTTAACACTTACTACTGCAAATTTTACGAAAATTTGAACATCAATCACTAATTTAACTAAAAAACTTAAGTTGAAAAAGTCGAGTCATTGCACCATTTTAGCCCATTCTATTGCCTTCTGTCAAGTTGTCACAATTCAATCAAAAAGTATCACCATCTTTAACTTAATTATGTAGCACGATTATTAAATAATTGTTATATAACCCATTCAGTTCCGTATGACTTTGAACATAATTTTAAGGTGTTTCAAAGAAGAAAAAACTGATATTTCTGGAGGGAGTCTAATGAAATGAGCAGGGACTGTATATTTCTAACAATAAAATATTTAAATTTTTGGAAGGCAACTAACTACATATAAAACTCTTTCCTCTCAAACTTGAACAAAACTCGAATATATAATATCTAATATATTCTAAAAGTTCAATCTGCTCTTGATATAGTTGGTGGCTGCCAGAAAGCCCACTTTTATATTTACATCGTCTAATTTGTTTGAGTATTGAAAGTTTTGACAAGTTGGTCCCACGATTATAAATTTAAATGTCGAACTTTTATATATAAATAGTATGTTAGATTTACCCAAAACTTCACTTTTTGCGAACTTCTTTTTGCAAGAATGTGAAAAAGTTTTTAAACGGTTTGTTATGCGGCCAACGCAAAAGTTTGGTATAATATGTTGAACTTTATTATGTATACCGCGTTATTCAGGTTTACGAGAAGTTTAATGATAGATAACAAAAAGAAAAATATTTATGGTTGCGTGAATAAAAAAACAAAAACACAAACCAGGGTTTACATTCATAAAATATATACTAACTTCAATAATCTTTAGGAATAATTAAAACGATCTAAAATATCTACCATAACAACACAATAAAACTAAAAGTACATGTAGAAATAAATGACTCAATTGAAATTTTAAATGGACAAAAACAGGAGATTTTCTGATCTATTGCACAAGCTGATCATAAAAGCTGAGAAAAAAAGTTAAAATAATCTACTATTATCTTCAGACGATGTAATACTCTCAAAGTGTAGATAGTTTACAACATATGCTGCATCAATTTAATATAACCGCTATAAAATGTAATGTTAATTTCCCCAAAAAAAGGCCAAATGCATGGTTCTAACAGCAAAGTACCCCGCACAAACCTTATGGAAATTAGGTTCCAGTGGATTTAGTTCATACTTTAGGAAAATACTCTTTGAAGTATTGTGATGAAAAGTTCTCATGGGCGCATCTCGATCGTATGGAAGATTTTTAAGATAAAGAGGCACAAACTCGGAAAATTATAAGATTTACTGGGTATTCCAATTGCCTGAGTTACTGGTTATCTGGCAAAATGTGTAGAAGTTTGGATTAAATAAAAGTACTAGTAGTCTAGGATTTTTTTGACCCCCGAAGGACGTCATCTTCTAGAGTTTCGATGATTTTCGGCCTTTAATTGATGTAAATGAATTACTTGAGGGTTTTTTGAGGTCGTTAAACACGAATATGCCACCAGAACCGACTCCCGAAGCACCTGGTTTCCAAGGTCAATGAAAGGGGCTCCTGGAGTTTCGAGAATCTTCGGTACTACATTAATGCAAACGGAATATTTGTAGGTTTTGGGGGTTGCTGAACACGAATACGTGATCAGCACAGACAAATTGATGAAACGTTTTTCTTAATATTTGTAGTTTTTTATTAAAATAATAAACTCAATTTATATCCGACAATGTTTTTCCTTCATTTATTTTAAGATCGATTTATCATATTGTATTTTCTGATGGCATATTCGTGTTTAGCGATCCCAAAAACCAATGAGTAATCTGTTTTTATCAATTTAATGCTGAAAACCCTCGAAACTCTAGAAGATGACGTCCGTTGAAGGTCAAGGTCAAAGTAAAGGTCGCCATTGGATAGCCAGGAAAAAAATGCTAGACTACTATGTAGTACTTTTATTTAATCCAAACTTGTACATGTTGCCAGATAACAGTAATTAAAGGTATTTGAATAGGTACCCGGTAAATCTTATAATTTTCCGAATTTATGCCTCTATAACTTGAAAAACCTCCATACGATCGAGATGTGCCCATGAGAACTTTTTATCAGGATGCTTTAAAGAGTATTTTCCCAAAGTATGAACTAAATCCACTGGGACCTAATTTCCATGAGGTTTGTGCGGGGTACTTTACTAAGATGTAAATTAGAGCTGAAAAGTCAGATAATAGAACAAGTTACGGAGTTTAAATATCTAGGCATCACACTATGTAGCTATGGAAAGCTCGGAAACAGAAATGGAAGATCAAGTGAATAGAACAAGCAGAGCCGCAGATTACCTGAATGACACAATATAGAGTTATAGAGAAACAAAAATATCGAAAAAGAAATAAAAGGTTAATTTACAAAACAGTTATCGGACCAATAATGGCATACGCGGGAGAAACACGACCCGACACAGAGAGGACAAAAAGATTGCTCAAAACAACTGAGATGAAAATCCTTCGAAAAATCGATAGTACTATGGAACAGAGCTAGAAGTACAGATATACGATGGAGATGCAAGGTGGAGAACATTATTAACTGGGTAAGAGACAAAAGAGTAGAATCTAATGACCACATAAGCCGAATGAGAACAAAGAGAGTGGTAAGGACAGCGAGAGACGGTTCCACAATAGGAAGACGATCAGTGGGAATACCACGAAAACGATGGAACGACAACTTGCTAGAGGCACATTAAAAAACAGGCAGAGTCATGTCTATACAAAAAGAAGAAGACAACTAAGCTTTGTCTTTAAATCCTTTCTGTATTTTAAATATGTATGTATTACATCAGTGTCTACATAAAGGAGAAATACCCGACGTAAGGTATACGTCGGTATAAAGGACGTAAAAAATACATACCGATCTCACTGTTGTTACAAACCTATAAACTATTCATGAGCATTATCAACAACAGGCTAACACACAAATTCGACTTATTATATCAACCAGTTGAGCGGGCAGGATTCCGAAAGGGATATAGCACCACTGACCATCTTCTAATAAATAGGACACTTATAGAGAAAGCTAACGAATACCATATATATCTGCACTTAGCGTTCGTTGACTACGAAAAAGCATTTGGCAGCGTGGATAGCATACCAATTAACAGAGGAGTGCGACAGGGAGATGTTATTTCTCCTAAACTATTTACATTAGCACTGGAAGATGTTTTCAAAACAATAGAATGGACAAACATGGGAGTAAACATAAATGGAAAGAAATAAACCACCTAGGATTTGCAGAAGATGTAGTAGTAATAACATCAAGTTTTGATGAACTACAAACCATGCTAACCGAACTAGCAAATGAATCTGAACAAATAGGTCTAAAAATGAATTTTGCCAAAACAAGAACAATGACAAACACACAAGATAATAGAAAACGAAATATTAATCGACACCACAATAGAAGCGGTTAATGATTATACATATATATTTGGGACAGATAATAAAAATAAATAAGGAAAACCAAACAGCGGAGGTAAAAAGAGAGGTCAGATTAGCCTGGGCAGAATTTGGGAAATTAAAATGGGTCCTAAGGAATAAAAAAATACAACAATACTTAAAAACAAGAGTGTTTGACCAGTGCATACTCTCAACTCTCACAGACTTAAGCCAAACATGGACCTTGACCAAAGCAAACATGGATAAAATAATGAAAACACAAAGAACCATGGAGAGAGAGCAACGTTAGGAGTAAAACTAACAGAGAAAAAGCAAAACAACTGGGTAAGAAATAAAACAAAAGTAAAAGACGCAGGACAACATATAGCTAGGCTAAAATGGAGCTTCGCAAGACAAACGGACAATAGGTGGAATAGCACGATACAACAATGGAGACCATGGATAGGAAAGAGAGCAAGAGGACGACCCCAGATGAGATGGGGAGACGACATTAAAAACAAAGGAGGAACGCACTGGAAACAGAAAGCACTAAACAGAAGCGAATGGAAGAAACTGGGGGAAGCCTATGTTTAAAATTGGACAAATTTAAGGGCAAAAGAATAAGAAAGAAGAAGAATGTATTATCATACTTAGAATCAATAATAAAAATCAGAATTAAAAAAAAGATCTCAAACTCGCGTTAAGTAATTATATTAGATATATCAGCGAAAGTGACTTATTGTCTACACATCGACTCATCCAGCGAAGACTGTACTAACTCATTTTTTAAAGTTTTCGAATAAAGCAAGATAAAGTTTTGATTAATGCAAAAAATCAGGGGTTCTTATTTACTAAATTGTTTTTATATTTATCCATTGTGTTTACCGTATTGTTCCACTTGTGCTTTTGAACATGTCAATTTTTTTTCTTTATATGGTTTTTGAATGAGTTAGTACAGTATTCGCTGGAAAAAATCGGGAAAATAAATAATGCATACCATCGTTCTGTGAAACTGTATTTATGATTACATAGAACTACATAGAAGTTAAATTACAAAATATTACTACAAAAACCCTTTGGTGTGTTATGTGAAGTACTGATTTCCTTTATTTGACTGATTTTGATCATTCCTTTTCCATTGTCAGTTTTCCAATTTTTGTTGTTAACAAGACTTTTGAAGTCTAGGAAGTCTTCTTGTGACATTTCTGTTACATTATATGCTTTTCCGGTATTTTTGGCTATTCTTATCAAAGTAATCCATTGTTCAGGAACATACAAGATGGACTGACGTTTTTTCGCGTTTTCAATTACAGCATGCATGCTGTCTCCCTCATTTTGGGTGTGTCCTTGCTCTAAAAATCTATGAGTAATACTAACTTGTAAATATATAGCTGCATAATATGAGAACATTGAAAATATGGTGTGGTTTCTGTTTTGCCCACCACAGTTATCCGAATAGAAGATAAGTGATTTAATTCCCTTCTGTTTTTGGGTCTCTATAAACTTCCACAAACAAGTAGCAATTTCGTTTGAACCTCGTTTTGCAATTTGTTCATGCCATACATAACAGAAACCATCATTGTTGCCTATATCAAATATGGTGAAAACTATACTAACTCACGACACAACGACGCTTCCGTTCGGAATGCCGAGGAAGACTACTAACTTTGAGATAGGATAGTTTTCGTTGGATAATGTAAAGATATACAAGTTAGTACAATATCGAAGTGCAAAATTGGTTGCCTAAACGTAAACAAATTAACTTAGAACTTTGTTCGTTGAAAGGCATCACAGTTATCTAATTTTTCAGGGGTGTAACTCAAAAACGCCAAAAATTGAGTTAGTACGGTTTTCGTTGGACGAGTCGACATGATCCAAGATATAACTTATAGTCAACGTTAGCCCATTTATTTTGAAAATACATTCGGCTGATATAGAGGTCAAGCCAAAACGATTTAACTTCATTTCCTTTTAAATGAGCCACGAAAATCTGGAAAAAGAGAAAAGATGATTACGAGACTCGAGGCGTTTTCGAAGGGTACAAATTAGTCCCATTTTTACAGAATGTTCGCTGTGTTAATTGTTTCTTGTTCATTAATCTTAATAACAGGAATACTTAAGTAGAAACAAGTAAATCCTACTATTCCGTAAAGCAAAGTCATTTTGCAGCAATGTAAAGTCTTAAAGAGGTTTTCAGCATTTATTTATTTCTTTTATGTTAATTAGGGTTATATTATAGGCAAGTATATAATCCTAGTTTTTATTTTTAGTAATCAGTAGATAATAAATATACTCCGTCTAATATACTTACCGTTGCACGTCATCCGCGTCATATGCCGCGACGTCATATGATACCAACACGAAATATTTAGGCGGTAGGTGTGTTCTATTTTTAAATCATTTTGCCGAGTACACTGGAATTACAGACACTAGACATATTTTATTATATACGCGTAGAAATAATATTTGAAGATTTCTATTACTGTTAACTTAAAAAAATACACAATAAAAGGTTTCATTTAATTTGTATAAATGGATTATAAAGCGTTTTTATGAAGCACATTTTGTTCGGAACACACTGTAACTGTAATCGAATGAAGGTGACATTTTGGCATAAATTGGTAACATTTATTTGACAGTTGCGACATTGACACTTCCGATTTGTTTTTATTATTTACTTTACCGTAAGATTATAACTTAATTCTTGTTTTCTATTTCTAATGTTTTTATTTATTTACATTGAATATTAATTTGTTTTGTTGTATAATCCACTCCAATGGATTCAGGATTTTTTATACTTTGGCAACTATGTCAACTTAGATCTCTGACGTAGATAATGACGTGCAACGGTAAGTATATTAGACGGACTGTACGAAGATAAACTGTAATGACAGAAAGTCCTCGAAAAATAGTCAACAATGGTGGATCCTGTAAAAATGATTGATTTTTCTAAATAATTTGGTATATTTTATAGTTTTTTCGTTATTATATTAGTTTCACTGTCAAATTCTCTTTTAACTGAAAATGGTGTGTTTGTCTTTCATTTAAAACTCCAAACTAGATTTATGGAAAATATTATTTTAACCTTTCGATATACATAGTAGAATACTGTTGTTATGCTTAAATTTAAAAATAAAATTTTATGGTAAAACCGATAAATTGCACTACCTGTAAAAACCAATAAAGGAAATGCAACAGAAAAAATACTGCAAGTTAAATTTTTTACAAAATTTTTTTATTAAAAAATCCTTTATAAAAGGTATCTATATAATGTTATTAAAATCTCTTTAAGAGCGTATGTCCAAAATTTCGGGTTAATGCTTTTTAAATGCATTCATTTTTTTCGAACCCTGAGAAAACTAATAAGTATTTTTGAAAAATTTCATAAAAAATTTCACAAAATCATAAAGGTTTCATTTAAATTTTAAGTATCTGAGATTTCAGGAGAGGTGACATTTATCTTTTTGCTTGTTTGTATTGCTATTTGCTGTAGTTGTTATTGTCTTCTGTAAGCAAATCCTTTGTCGTTGGGATATCCGCAGAACTAGGATTGGAGCAGTTGATTGTAACATCTGACATTTTTGTTGCTGAATTATTTTGATTTACTTTGACTGGTTCGAGTTCCGATGCATAAATATGTTTGTATCGGTTCCATGGGATCTCGTAACGCGATAGTTCGTATAGTCCAGAGAAATAAGGTTTTTGTCGAGACACTTAAGCAGCCAGGTTGCAAATGTTTTTTTTGGGTACTATTCTTGTTCTCATGATCATTTTTCAGTGCGTCATTAATTATGACGTCATATACTATATTGGCTGTGTCGAGACTTATTTCATGTAATTATTGACGAATCTGACAGATGCCACAATCGTACTTAGCCATAGGTGAAAAGCTTGTGGAATTAGTAATTTAGTAGATTTGATTTTTACACAATATGTTAACATGTAGGTATTTTTTATAAAGGGGAATAGAATTAAAAAGTAAACAATATTGTTAATTAAATTTATAAATATGGAAACATTAAAAAATGACACAAAACTATCCATAAACTGTGTTTTTATCTTCTTCTCTAGGTGCTGTCTCCACTTCAAAAGATAGCAATCATCAGAGAGATCTTTATTTCTGAAACAGCGGCTCTAAATAATTCATTGTTATTACATCCAAACCAGTTCCTAAGGTTCTTCAGCCATGAGTTACGTCTCCTTACTATGGATCTTTTTCTTGCATAATGACCTGGAGTATTAGATATACATCTCTCATCACATGTCCCATATATCTCAGTTTTCTTCTTATTTGTTAGTTCTCGTTCCTTATGCGTAAGTCTCATTACCTCCACGTTGGCTATTCTATCTACTCATGAGATATTTAGCACTCTTCGGTACATCTCGAATGTCTCTAGTCTCCTCACGTCAATGACTAACTTTTAACGAACTAAATTCTAAACCAAAACACAAAATAATGCACAAAGACGTTGTGAAACACAAGTGAAGTCGAATCAATGAACTGTCAATACGGATGGAATGGCCATGTCCCATTCAAATAGTGAAGCAATATTGACACCAACATACAAGAAAGAGGTCCTAGAGAGAGACAGACAAGGTGGTGGAGAATTTGACAGGTCGTGTAATTTGAGTTGCCTATATAAATGGACCCGATTGAATCAGTATTTACAGTTCGTTGAATATTTTAACTTATATTTTAACTTGGCTAAGGCCTAATGCTGATTGGCAGTACATATTTCAAAATTTAACCACTTTTTTGTATTTAGGGGATAAATAGAGTACACCGTGCCATACTTGGTGTTTAGATACTTTTCAGAATTGTTATTTGTATTGATCAAAACAAATACCTACTTTCCTAAAGTATTTGGGAGTTAAATAATTTTAAAACTATTTAGATACTAAATTAGTGACTGTTTTATACAAAGTGAAGAAGTCCTTGATTATGTTTTTATGTTACTTTTATATTTAGACTTTTATATTTCCCCGATTTAAGTTGATATAGGCAACTCAAATTACACGGCCTGTCAAAGTTTCCACCACCTTGTCTGTCTCTCTCTAGGACCTCTCTCTTGTATCGTGGCTGCATTAGTTGTCTTTGTGCCTATTCCATCCGTATTGACAGTTCATTGAGTCGAATTCGAAATTTCAAAATGACAGGTACACAAAATACTGACCTGAATAATAACCGTCACTTGACTCTTTGACACTTCTAAAAAATGGCCAAAATGAACGAAGTTTTCGTCAAATGTTCGTAATACGTGTATTTGATTGGCTAGAAAAAACGCGCATTCTAAATATCAACGAATCAAACGTAGGTTAGGAATAGACATCTTATGTATATATAACCATTGTAATGCTGCATTATTTTTGTGTTTAATCACGGAGCTACCGCTTTTTCCGTCTCATCTAACTTAATGCATTAGAGAGAAATCGAAAAACTGTGACGCACTGAAAAATGATCATGAGAACAAGTATATATACATAATAGGGCTTTTCATTCACAGTCATTTGTTTCGAGCTTCTGTCATGTGTCACATAATATTAATATATCTACGTCATACGTTATTGGTATCTGGAATGATACAAACTGATATGTATTGAATTAAATAGCGTACTATGATGAAATTGACTTTATTTTAGATTACAAGAGATACATGGTTCTTAACCTAAAAACCAAGAAGTAAGCACGCTTTTCTGCCTTTCATCCTCGACATCTGTCATCTGTCACGACTCGCAAGGTGGGTTCCGTTATACACAACATTTCTCCCCTTCTATAAAGAAAGCTTGTTGGGTGGTTTCACAGCTCTCCCATATCTGGTAACCACTGGCAAAGGTGTCTGCTCAGATTCTAGAAGAGGGGAAACAGGGCTTCTAGATGTCGCATCAATTTGACTATGCCTAGGTGAACTACTAGTAACAGTGTCATTATTACTAGAATGTGGAATTGCAGTATTATTTTCCTCCACCTGAAGGTCCATGTCATCACTTACATCAATATTAGGCAGGCGGGTGGGTGCAGATGTGCTCTCATTAACATTTAAAGGCGCTTTTTGAATCACTGCACTCTCACTCACTTCACTTCTAGGTTTTTCCTTAGCTAGACGTATGCTGTCAGCATGCACAAATTTTATAACATTATTAACATTCACAAGGTAAGTACAATAACTTAAAACTTTAACTACATTTCCCAAGTCCCATACATGTGTACGAGTATTTTTGACATATACTTGGTCATTTGTATTATACAATTTAATATTTCGAACTGGTTGATCAGAGTTTACAAAATTACCATTTTCAGATGGTCTTAATAAATCATACCTGGTTCGAGGTCTGATTTTAAACATACACTGGGCTGGAGAAATGCCTGTTGTAGTAGAAGGAGTATTGCGGTAGGTGAAGAGGAAATTAGTTAACTTAATTTTCACAACTGCTAATGTTATATTTTCTGAACATGAAAATAAATTGCGCTCTAATGCTTTCTTTACTGTTTGGACCCCTCTCTCTGCTAGTCCATTTGATTGTGGATGATATGGTGGGGATTTAATTGGTGTTATTCCATTACTCTGACAGAAGGAAACAAACTCTGCTGAATTGAACGGAGGCCCATTATCAGAAACTAGCTCTACTGGTAATCCAAAAATGGCGAAAACATCCCTTAGTACCATTATGACCTCCCTAGCTACTGTACCATTTTCCATTAACCTGACTTCTATCCATTTAGACTTATTGTCTACTAAAATAAGGAAGGTAAAATTTTGCTTCTGGAAAAAATCAACATTTACCCTATAAAAATTATGGGGTGCTAATGCCCATGGTATGCCATTTGACCTATTAGGAAAATTCTGAGTAGACTGACAAACATTACACGATTGAACAAACTTCTCAATACTTTCATTCATTCCAGGCCACCAGCAATAGGATCGCATTAACATTTTTAGTCTTACTATGCCTGTATGTTGTTCATGGAACAAATTAAGTACTCTAACCCTGAGTGAGAATGGAATTACTACTTTAGTACCTAAAACCAAACAATCTTGTTCAACCGAAAAGTTATTTCTAATTTTAAAATATGGTTTTAAATCATCTCCCTGTACATAGTTTGGCCAACCAGACAGGGTTAACTCAACTACTTTGGACAATAAATTATCCTGCTTGGTTGCTTTGGCTACATCTTCGAAGTCCAAAGGGACTTCACTTAACATGTTAAATGAAAATATTTCACCAGACACCTTAGTACTATCCTTACAAGGTAAACGGGAAAGGGAATCTGCATTGGAAATTGAACTTCCCTTCTTATATTCTATGGTATAATCATATGCTGACAATGTAAGGGCCCATCTAGTTATTCTTGACGCGACTGTTACTGGAATGCCTCTGTTAGCTCCAAAAATGTACTGCAAAGGCTGATGATCACTGACAAGGGTGAACTTCCGACCATATAAATATTTATGAAACTTACGAAGAGCAAACATTATAGCTAATGCTTCCCTCTCTATATTTGAATACTTTTGTTCTGCTGATGATAAGGTTCCCGAGGCAAAACAAACAGGCCTATCCTCCCCATCTACTCTGTGACTCAGTACAGCTCCTACTCCAAAACCACTACTATCACAAGTGACATATATTGGAAGTAAAGGGTTATATAAGGTGAGTACTTGGTTTGACAAAAGCAGTACCTTACTGCTGTCAAAAACCTTCTGACAATCTGTTGACCATACAAAAGAAACATTCGACCTACATAACTTGTACAACGGACCTAGTTCACAGGACAGCATAGGCAGAAATTTAGAATAATAGTTAAGAAGACCTAAATATGATTTAAGTTCCGTTAAGTTATGTGGGGGTTTAGCTTTCTTAATACACTCTACTTTTTCTTCCGTAGGGTGTACCCCTGACTCATCAATTCTATGGCCCAAAAATTCAACACTTGTTTCAAAAAATTTACATTTTCCTTCATTAATTTTTACATTAAATTCTTCTAGACGTGAAAGAACATTAATTACATTATTATGACAATTTTCAAGAGATTTACCATAAATTAATATGTCATCGATATAGCATTTGGTGTTTGGTATACCTGCAAGAATATTTTCCATTACTGTCTGGAAAATTCCAGGTGCTGAACTAATGCCATATGTTAATCGATTAAAAGTAAACAACCCTAAATGTGTGTTGATGGTAAGTAATTCTCTTGATTTTTCACTAACTTCTAGTTGCTGATAAGCTCCCTTTAAGTCTAAGACTGTAAAAAATTTATTTCCTGACAATTCTGAAAATATGTCCTCTGGTAGAGGTAATACACAGTGATCTGACTCAATAACCTGATTTACTGTTTTCTTGAAATCTACACATATTCTAAAAGATGTTTTCTCTCTCTTTGGAACAACCACTATAGGACTGGCCCACGAACTAATTCTAGTTTTAGTTAAAATTCCTGACTCTACCATCCGATTCAACTCCTCCTCTACCTTAGACTTAAGGGCATATGGCATATCATATGCTCTATGAAAAATAGGACGTACATTATCTTTTAATTTAAATTCAACTTTAATATTTCTTATATGGGAGTTGGGGTCATCTTTAAATACATTGGAATACTGTGACTTCAACTCGGATATAAGGTGACTTTTATGCTGATTATAACTACAATCATTTACAACATAATTTAGTTTTGATTGCATGTCTGACTTTAACAAATTCTGATCTATACCCATTAAATTTAAATTATTCTTACTTCCATTATTTTCACTGCTTGATACACTATAATCAAGTGTTAACTGATTAAACAAGGCTGTCTTCCAAGAAGGATTGAAAACATTTAGCCAATTCCTTCCTATCAAAGGCAAAAACCTATTGGAGCTTTCAATAACTAATAATGGCAACAAGGTTAACTTGCTTTTATACAAGACATTTACATAAATTTGACCTACAACTGAAATGTTATTGCCAGTAACTGCTCTTAACTTAACATTAGTACTGTTCATCTTGCATTTACTAAAATATTTTGAAAAATCACTTACGTGGATGACTGACTTACATGCACCACTATCGATTTCCATAACCAAGGGCACACCTTCGACTTGCACATTCACTTTCCAGGGCTTTTCCATACCCGTTGTGAGGGCTGCAATATGGCCTAATTGCAACAATTCACTGCTCTCTTCCTCTTCGGTCACTTCTACCTGATTAACTTTTTTTCTTTTACAGACTCTACTGGTGTGTCCCACTTTTTGACAGAAAAAACATTCCCAATTAACTGCTGGGCATGTTTCTGGTTGATGTCGTCTTCCACATCGAAAGCATGGTTTCAACACTGACTGGTTCCTGGACTCTGACTGACTTTTTGACTGACTACGATATTGCTTACTAGACATTTGTAGTTTGCCTACTGATACTGCTGCCACCCCTTGAACAAGCTTGCTTTGACATTCAGCTGCTTCTTGACTTAAGGCTTTCTTACAAGCATCTTCAAATGTTAGGGTCTCAGCTTCGCTAAGTAACTTAGTCCGAATATTAGTATTACTAATACCGCAAACTAACCTGTCTCGTAGGGCTTGTTCGAGGAATTTCTCAAATTTACAAGACTTTGACAGTGCTTTTACTTCTTTTACATACTGCTCTAACGATTCTTCTGCTTGTTGGTTTCTACTATGAAATCTGTATCTTTCATAGATTACACTTGTAGCTGGTGCATATCTGGCTTTAAGTATCGTTACTAACTGATCGTATGTTTTCATTGCAGGGGTATCTGGGAATAAATATGTTTTCAACGTATCATACGTTTTCGCACCCATAAATGTTATTAAATTTGCTACCTTTTTTTCATTTTCAGTGTCGTTCACTATGAAATACTGCTGCAAGCGCTCTTCCCAGGCTTCAAACGATTCCTTCACAGCATTAAACTCGTCGAACTTTGGCATATTGACTACTGCCCTGAACACAAAATTTGCAATGACTTATTGACTTATACCAACGTGGTGTTCTTTCCGATTCGTCGCCAATATGATATGTATTGAATTAAATAGCGTACTATGATGAAATTGACTTTATTTTAGATTACAAGAGATACATGGTTCTTAACCTAAAAACCAAGAAGTAAGCACGCTTTTCTGCCTTTCATCCTCGACATCTGTCATCTGTCACGACTCGCAAGGTGGGTTCCGTTATACACAACACAAACCAAAGACGTATGACGTAGATATATTAATATTATGTGACACATGACAGAAGCTCGAAACAAATGACAGTCGATGAAAAGCCCTATACATTAAAAATTATAAAAATGGCCGTCACAGTTCGGACGAGAAACTTAGTTATTAACAAATAAGTGTCAAAAATGGCAGTTTTTTCGTTTAAATCGCTACAGGTAAAAATAGGGTAATTAAATATCTTATTTATAATATTCTTCTTTTTGTACATGAGCCAAGGTTTAAAATGGCACTTTTGAATTTTGGCCCGATCCTTTTTTGTTTAGAAAAGTGCAAAATAAAACTAAAATTTCAAAAATAAAAAATGTCCTATAACTTTTGCGAAAATAACTTTACGACTTTCATATTGCACGAAAAGTTGAGTCAAACATTCCATATAATGCACAAAAAATTTTAAGACGATTCGTCAATTAGTTTAAATTTTATTCAATTTAATTTTCGCAAAGAGAATTTTTTGCAATGCTATTGTTCAGAAAATAATAATGACATAGCAGTTCTGTGGAAACCACACGCAAGAATAATAGTTATATTTTTAAAGTTTAAAAAAAAATCATTAAAAAGTCGTTTTTATCACTCCGAAAAAAGTTTAGAAAAAATAGAGTCATTTTTGGCTTCTAAACAATTTGAATAACTTTGTTAATATTGACTATATAATAAATCTACTTTAGGATTTCAAAAGCTGGTATTTTTATACGAATTTTCAGAAAAAAACTTTTTGCCTAGGTTAATTAGGTTCAAAGTTAGCCACTTTTAATATTTAAATTCGTAGTTACTTCTATATACATCATAACAGTGTTAGTTACCATACTACTCCGAAACGGCTTGGCCGATTTTTATAAAATTTTCCTATACATAATTGTTATAAAATCAACGGTTCCAGAGTTACGGAGGGTGAAAACTGGAGGTTTTCGATACTTTTTATATTCCTTGGCAATTGATGATGATTTTGGGTGGTGAGGTTGACGTTTCTTTAAGGGCTTATCACTAACATACCATTGGCCACGGAAATAGCGAATTTTATTTACAAAACCCAATCCTGTTAAAGAAAATTTCTTTCATCAGTAATAATATTTAAAATTTAAATAAATATAATAAGAATATTGCGATAAATTTAGTAATGTGAAAATATTATTCCTAAGGCCCATATTAATGTTTGTTTTAGAGATATTAAAAATAACAGGAATATGCAATTAAAATTTCCAATAAATAAAATTATTAATGTACAAAATATCCCTCGTTCATTGTGAACTGGAAAAATTATCTTTAATTAATATTATTTATATATTTGTTTTATTTTATCTTCATATTAATTTATACATAAAAACTCAATATTATTCTGCATTATCTCTATAAATATACATATATAGGGTGTTTCAAAAAGATATGTCATAAATTAAATCACGCATTCCGGCGACAAAAATAAATTGATTGAATCCAACTTACCTTAGTACAAAAGTGTACACAAAAAAAGTTACAGCCATTTGAAATTACAAAATGAAAATCGATTTTTTTCATATATCGAAATCTCTTAGAGATTTTTCATTGAAAATGGACATGTGGCATTCTTATGGCAGCAACATCTTAAAAAAATTAAAGTGAAATTTGTGCACCCCATAAAATTTTTATGGGGATTTTGTTCCCTCAAACCCCCCCAAACTTTTGTGTACGTTCCAATTAATCCATTATTGTGGTTCCATTAGTTAAACACAACGTTTTTAAAACTTTCTTCCTCTTAGTATTTTTTCGATAAGCCAATTTTTATCGAGATGCGGCTTCTTTTTTAATATGTTTACATAAAAATTCTATGGGGGTTTTGTTCCTTTAAACCCCCCAAATGTTCGTGTACGTTCCAATTAAACTATTATTGTGGTACCATTAGGTAAACACAGTGTTTTTAAAACTTTTTTGCCTCTTAGTCTTTTTTGATAAGTCACCTTTTATCGAGATGTGGCTTCTTCTTCAAAATATACCTAAAAATGTAAATTATAAATAAATTTTCAGATTATTAACAGGTATATTATGGTACTTAACCATATACAAATATGTGGTGGATTCGACAAATATTCAAAATATCTCGATAAACACTGGCTTATCGAAAAAGTACTAGGAGGCAAAAAAGTTTTAAAAACATTGTGTTTACCTAATGGTGCCACAATAATAATTTAATTGGAACGTACACAAAAGTTTGGGGGTGGTTTAATGGAGCAAAACCCCCATAAAATTTTCATGGGGTGCACAAATTTTACTTTTTTTTAATATGCTGCTGCAATAAGAATGCCACATATCCATTTTCAATGAAAAATCTCTAGATAGAAAAAGAGATTTCGATATATGAAAAAACAATCGATTTTAATTTTGTAACTTCAAAGGGATGTAACTCTTTTTGTGTACACTTTTGTACTAAGGTAAGTTGGATTCAATCAATTTATTTTTGTCCTCGGAATGCGTGATTTAATTTATGACATACCTTTTTGAAACACCCTGTATAATTCAGTCCTCCAGGCCTAAAAGGCCCATGGCATGCTTGACTATTCTTTTCCATTTTTTCTTACTTGCTGCTTTATTTTTCCAATTTGTGATTTTAACTTCTCCTATGTATCTTTCAGCATCTTTCTTCCACCTGGTTTTCTGTTTACCGTTCTTCTTATTTTCTTTTATTCCACCGGTAGTATTTTTTTGGGAATTCTCGTATTTGTCATTCTTTGGATATATACCTCTCTAGTTATATATTTGGTATCTTAATCGACATTCCATTCCATAGGTTTCCTCCAAATATTTTTTTAGGACTCTTCTTTCCCAAAACTTTCAGCATGATTGGCTCGGTCATTTCATGTCCATCGTCCATGTTTCACTGGCATATAATGCTTTAGAGATCTTATCACTGTCTTATATACCTATACATACTATCTTAGCCCTTCTAGATTTGTTTTTACCTCTTAACAAGTTGTTTAGAGCTAAGATAAAATGAGTACCAGTTATAATTCTAGCTTGAACTTCTTCTTTCATATTTGGTCTCCTAGCGAATATCGCTCCTATGTATTGGAATCTTTCTACTTCTTCTAATTTATATATTTTTTCCTTGTATATGATCAGGTATTGCCCTTGTATATATTCTCTGCACTTGTATAATGTGTTCTGTCCATTCTTTATATTTAGTCTTTTCCTCGTTTATGTACATCCCTTTCTTTCTCGATATCGATTTTAGCCTTTTCAGAATTTCTTTTAATTCTTGTTTACTTCTGGCTATTGGTACTATGTCATCAGCGAATGCCAAGCATTGATGTTTTCGTTGATATACATACAAGTCTTGTCCTGTTAAATTCGGCTCCTTTGATGACAATTTCAAGAATAATACTGAAGAATAGTGATGGCCGTGAGTTTCCTTGTCGCATTCCTTCACTGAACTTAAACTTATCTGTTTTTTTTTTCATTTTTTTAACCCCATTCTCTGTATGTCTGAGTGCCACACATTTATTGATATTGTTATTAATTTTATTCATATTTTCATTAATTTTTCAGTAGTTAAAATTTCCAATAAATCCAATTATTACTGCACAAAATATATCTAACAAAAAGCCACATATTTATTGTGAACTCGAAAAATTTATCTGATATCGTCCAGAATCTTCTGATGTAAAAACTCAACATTATTCTGCAGTATCTCTATAAATGTCAAGTTAAGTATTCAGATAGAGGATGATCTACAACCATAAACGATGTTTTTTGTGCAAGCAATGGGTCGGTCGATACACAAACATTCTACTCTCACAAGCTTGAAAATAGCTAATAGAAAAGAAATTTAAACGTTATGCTCTGAGATAGTACATGCTAGTGACATTCACGCTGCTACTAACAGAAAATCGATACAAGGCGAGATTTTAGCATATTGTGTCAAAATTAAAAGGTATTTAGTTTGTTTCTGGAAATAAAATCAAATATCAAATTGATTTAGAAAACTGCTACGCATAAATTATTTTTATAATACCAATTTACCGAAGTATTTGTTATAATATTTTTCTGCATTACAAAGAATTTAAAAAGTAGGTGTAACGTTCAGATAAGTAATTGCGTATGCGATCGTAGGCTCGTTTGACGAGCTCAAGCTTGCTAATTGTTTATTACGAGCCAAGCCAATTTTTTTTTGCGAGCCGAGCCAAGCTGAATTCGAAACGAGTCAAGCTTTCCTTAACTGGCTTGTCAATATTTTAGCTTATACTCTAATACATTTTCTAATTCTAATTCTAATTTATTTAATTTTTCTACGACTGATATTTTTGTTTGAAACCGCTATTGGAAAATAAAGAATTCTCCTCCACTGGCAGAAGCTTTCGTTGAGACCAATGCTGATCATATTTAGATCACTATAGATCACTAATAAAACTACACAGAGTCATAATACCCAATTATACAGAATACCATCATATAAATCACACCCTTCTAAAATCCATATTTGGTGGATTAGTCAATAAGCCATTTATATATACAGATGGATCAAAAACAAAACACGGAGTTGGTTGTGGAGTTTTTATCCAAAATACAAAACAATCATTTATGTTTAAATTACCATCAATATGTAGCATATATACTGCTGAACTTATAGCAATTTGGAAGGGCATTACTTGGTTAACATCAAATAATTTACGAGATGGAGTCATACTAACTGATTCTAAGTCTGCTTTGGAGTCAATAAAAAGCATAAAATTTGACAGAATGAAATGTCCTATATTATGCAATTTAAAAAATTTGATAGCAGATTTAGATATAACATTTGTATGGGTCAAAGGTCATAGAGGTATACTAGGTAATGAAAAAGCTGATAGTTTGGCTAAGGAAGCAGTACTTAACGGAGTTCTTTGTAATATTTATACATTACCAGACGTCTTTCATTTAATAAAAAATAAAATAAGAATAAAATGGGAACGACAGTGGGAAAATACTGTAGAAAACTCACCAAATGCCTATTTTAAAATACATCCTACCCTACCATCCCCACCTCAATATATTTTCAACTACCCTACTTCAAAATTCTTTTCGGCAAGTGTTTTTCGACTTAAAACAAATCATGGGCGATTTCCATCGCATCTTGCTAAGCTGGGCATTATACAGTCCTCGGCCTGTAGTTGTGATCAGAACTCTTACGGAGATCTAAACCATATATTTTTCGGTTGCAAAAAACATTTGAAAAAATCCAATGATTTAATTCGTACACTTATTGAAATGAAATATTTTCTTCCATTAAATCTCAGACACATTTTGTTAGCTGTCAATAAAAACACCTTGGAACTTTTAGTAAATTTTATTAAAGAAAATAAAATACAAATTTAAAACGGCTTAACCCACATCTCTGTAGTTATTCTATAAGAAAAATTCCTTTTAAAACTTTCTGTGGCAAATGGACTTGATTCCATGCCATTATCTTTCCACACACACACACACACACACACACACACACACTTTTGTATAAGTAATTCAGACTACAAATATGTATTTTCAATATAAAGTGTGTCCGTGAACTATGGAATAAATTCCAGTCGAGCAAAGCTAAGCTCGACTCGAAATATTCGAGCCACGAGCTCAACCTGCAGCTCTAATTTCAAGCCGAGCTTAAGTTTGTCAAAAGCTCGGTTCGAGTCCATCCCTACTGGCAGCAGTATATGTCCATGTCCAGAGCTGTGATGCGAATTTCAAGTGATGCTGGGTATTAAATTAATATACAGTGCGCTGGAATAAGTGTTACCCCCCCTTATTAATTTTTCTGTAGACGTGTTTGTACCAAAGGAGAATAGAACTCACTCTAATTCGCCCTGTGCCTAGGGACTAATTCACCCTTTTCTCAAAAACGCACTCCTTTAAATAATAGCACTCCGCGGATTTTTCATATATAGAGTTCCATTGACTCTATGAAACAATAAAACCCCGTTAACGTTGTAGTTCCTTTCTAAAATACATAATCAATAGCCTATTAATTCTGATGTCTCCTTGTTTTAACAAAAAAAATTATTTAAATAAATTATTGTTTATTCATAATAAATTTAATAAAATTTATTTTTCTCCTTTTGAATTGATTACTTAAAAGTTGGAATGACTAACTGAGTTATAGAACTAAGCATATATGGTGTGGATACAAACAAGCTCTCTCCGTTTCGACAAATGATTTGACTAAACTTTTTGTTTCTTCACTCCTTCTTTTCCCAGATTGCGTTGTCCTTGATTCTCCCACACGTACTCTTTTGATGTTGCGAAAACGTCCCTCTCGTCCAAACTGCTTCAAAGACAAACAAAACCAGGACTCGCTCGAATTCTCCACTCAGTTTTCTCCTTGCTCGATATCTTGTGCAAATGGATACCAATCAGCTACTCGTTCTAGACAGAACAAAGGAATCTTCCTCGAACACAGGAAAATTTTACTTCTCAACCGGTCAACAATTTCGTTTCAACTTGATTCTGCTCGTAAAGGCCGATTTCACCACTTTACACTGACTTCTCACTTTTCAAAAAACTGGACTGCTCTCTCTCGATATTCATCACACAGTGCCTATCTTTTCTCCCTGAAATTCCGACTTCACATTCTCATCCCTTCCATCGATCTTTCTCTACCAATCAAAAACAACCTCTCTACCCAAAACATTCATACTTTCCTTTCCTAAGAAAACCAACTTAATTTGTATCCAACTTTCCATTTTCTTAAAATTCTAAGAGCCATCAAATTACTATCGTTTTTTCAAAAAACTAAACAAAAGGCCTTACATTCTAAACTCAATAAAATTTGTTTATGGTTTAAACCTTCTAGGAATTATTTACAAAAATCCTATTGATGTTCACAAAACGAAATAACATGCACTTTCCAATATTTTCGAACCATTGTCTGTAAATCCTTTCAAAAAACCCATTAACGAAAACCACATTAACGATTTCACCTTCCCCGAAAAAGCACTGTTTATTAACTAAATTATACTGTATACAATTTTTGGTCATATACAGGGTGAGGAAAATCTACGATCTCGTGGTCCATGATATAAATTTATTTTCTGAATTGTTCCACAAAACCATTCTACAACAGTATGTTACGAGTAAAGTTAGGTAATTCTTGGATTACCCGGGTAAAGTGCGAAGTACTGAAGAGGTATGGGTAATATCCGATAGTTAGTCCGAAATATAATTTAAATAGTTCAAATTTCGTGGTTTACTCGAGTAAAACACATTTTACCTGCTACCTCTAGGCTAAATGCTTAATTGGGTATACTAGTAATTAAAAGGCCGTAAGTGTTTGAAAGATATTTTAATTTATGAAAAAACGCATTTTACGAAAAGAAGGAAAGTAAAACTATAAATACTGCAGAAACAAAAATTATAATCTGTTTGCTAAAACAAGACAAGCTGCTGTGACATTTGGAGTTACAAAAAATATTTCCATCAGCTTTACATTTGCATTTATTTTTCCAAAGCCTGGCGAGTACTTTGCACTTTACCCGGGTAATCCTAGGATTACCCGTTTACCTAACTTTACCCGTAACGTATAAATACATAAATATAGGTATATACATGCAGAATATATTTCGACAAAGCGAGGACGGTCGCGAATTCAATGCTTTTTCCCCATCCAAAAAGTGCACAACGTCGCTAAAGCAGTTTTCACTTCCAAAAAGGTTATAGTATAATTTTCAAGCGCACGTCCAGTGCGTGATTTTAAATCAGGACCACATTTAGATCCTGACAAGATGCCTCCCTTTCCTTCTAAAAGTTAATCTGGAACATTTTTAGACATCTAACTCTCCCATTCATCGAGTCTTTTACAATAAAACGTAGCGACGGGATCGGCTCATAACGTAGCAGCGTCCTTCAAAGATGGCATCTCAGTACAATAGAGAATCCCTTCTTAGGGCTATCGTCCCACCCATCTGTGTTGACACTTGCCTGCGGCCGTGACACATTCTTTTCCCTTTTCTTTCACAAATTCATAATTAGTCCCCAAGGGAGAGAATATACAATGGCGTATCCCTTTAAATCGTGACGTGAAATTTTAAAATGAAAATCACACTATTTAGTCTAGGCGCCAGAGGGGTCACCGTGTCATATTCAATTCTGATGGACAAACTCAACGGTTTCTTATGGATTTTTGGCTGCTGATTACGAATTTCGAGGGGGGATTTCGATCCGAGTGGTCAAAAAATTGTTATAAACAATTTAATTGTTTATAAATTGTTTATAAGGCTCTGGCTCATAAACTAAAAGAGATAAAAAAAATGTTTTAAACAAAAATTTGTTCCTTAATAAAAAACGAAGAAACAACCGTTTACTAAACCTAAATCTAACAATTATAACTTAGATATTGTAAAATTAGTGCACAATGCAAATTGCAAATTGCAAAATAAGTATTTTTCGAAGCTTTATCGATCGTAACTTGGCTTATACGCAAGCAAATAAGTCTTAGAAGATGTCGTTTTAAAGCTTAATTAACAGGATTCCAAACAAAGTTTGTTAAATTACTTGATTTTCATTTGTTTTAAGGTTATACCCGTTTGAAGTTACAATTTTCTTAAAAATATTGTACATTCATTTGTTTATAAGGGTTTCAAGCAAATTTGAGCTATAAACATTTATACTTTAATGAACAATAATGATAGAAAAACTCAAAAGGAACAATTTGAGGTTATGAAAATGTTCATAAGTTTATTTTTGGCCAAGATGTCGATATTTTAATGGCGCGCGCTATGAGGCGCAAGATCGGCTCACCGCGTAAAGGTTCACGCGCTAACTTCTCGATGCAAATTATAATTTCTATGTATACATACGTTATCTTCATTTTTCATATTTGAAGATCCTAATAAAATTTTATCATATAATTCTTATAATTAAATCATCATACTGTACCTCGTATCACCTTTCATTCTATTTACATTGTCTTCTATTTTTTGAACTAAATGAGAAAAAAACATTAAAAACTAATGTTTCAGAAGTATAACTAAAAAGTAAGTTGATATTATTTATTAATACTATTTTTACAAACATTTTTTTCATGCATGAGATATACAGGGAATATCAGCTTTTTTATATCTGCATAAGTTCTTAGCGAAATTTTAACAGTTATATGGTGGTACAAGTCTGTTCTTGTAGGCAGTAAAACTAAAACTTTTTGAGGCTTGAGAGTTTAATTATCTATATGATATCCATATAAAGTGGATCTAGTTCTTTTGCAGCATCATCAAGGCCCGTCAATTTTGTGTATGCCGCCACATCATAAATGCTCGTTTTATATGCAATGATGATGCTGCAAAAGAACTCGATCCATTTTTATATGGATATCACATATTGACTCATTTTCATGCGTAGAAGCCGAGTTACTATCGATAAAGCGTCAAAGAATATATACTTACTTGACTGTGAGCCAATCTTGCGCCTCATAGCGCGCCATTAAAATATCGACATCTTAGCCAAAAATAAACTTACGAACATTTTCCTAGGCTCAAATTGTTCCTTTTGAGTTGTTTTATCATTATTGTTAATTAAAGTATAAATGTTTATAGCTTAAGTTTGCTTGAAACCTTTATAAACAAATTAATGTACAATTTTTTAAAGAAAATTATAACTTCAAACGGGTATAACTTTAAAACAAATGAAGATCAAATAATTTAACAAACTTTGTTTGGAAGCCTCTTAATTAAGCTTTTAAAAGGATACTCACAAGGCTCATTTGCATGCGTAGAAGCGTAGTTACGATCAGTAAAGCTTCGAAAAATACTTATTTTGCAATTTGCAATTTGCATTGTGCACTAATTTTACAATATCTTGAGTTCTAATTGTCAGATTTAAGTTTAGTAAACGGTTGTTTCCTCGTTTTTTATTAGGGAACAAATTTTATTTGAAACATTTTTTTTATCTCTTTTAGTTTATGAGCCAGAGCCTTATAAACAATTTATATACAATTAAATTGTTTATAAAAATTTTTTTACCACTAGGATCGAAATCCCCCCTCGAAATTCGTAATCAGCAGCCCAAAATTTATAAGAAACCGTTGAGTTTGTCCATCAGAATTGAAAATGACACGGTGACCTCTATTTGGCGCCTAGACTAATTGTGTATTGAATATTAAATCTTATATTCATAGCAATAAAACTTTTAATATAAAAAGGTTTAATCATAATTTATTCATACCCATTAAGAGAGGCGTTAGACAAGGAGACATAATACCGCCAAAGCTGTTCAACCTAGCCCTAGAAGACGTCTTCAAAACTACAAATTGGTCAACCTATGGTAAGGGAGCAAAGTATGCCTACGCTAAATTTTCAGTCACTCGAGCGTTATGGGAACCTACTGGGTTGTGATTATTAGTTCCTAAAATAAAAAAAAAATTAAGTAAAATTATCCATTTTAGTGGGCGCTTTCCATTTTTTAATTTAATTTTCCATTTCCAAGAATAGTTTTTCCCTATTATAACGCCATCTATCCGTAATACGGAAAACTGTCTCGAATAAAAGTTGTTTATTTTTACGCAAAGAATCCAAATCTGCGATAAAAATTTGGGGGTCCCATTTAAGATTTTAAAGTAAACTCCCACCCTCCCCCTTGGGGGGTCGTGTTTGGTACCATTCGATAGATTTTTCAAAAACATTTTGAAAGTGTATTTTGCAGTTTTTCGACCTGATGTTCATTTTGTGAAATATCGCAGGGTTTGTATTTAAAATTTTAAATTTACCCCCCTCCTCTCCGTGTGGGTCATGTTTAGTACCATTCGATAGATTTTTGAAAAATATTAAAGACGTATTTTTTAGTTTTTCGATCTGACGTTCATTTTGCGAAATATTCGCTTTTTTTGTGAAACTTTTTGACTCACCTTTTCTTTACGCCCTGCTCAAATCGTCAGATTTTTTGAAATATACTTTTTTTGCATGTACTTAACTTACCTTATCTTAATCTGACAATTTCGAGTATTTTTAGGGATAGATTTTTTTTCGGGCCCCCCTTAACGAACGTTCCTGTGTTAAGAGCCAATATATGGTAGATGTACATCTGTAGGGTATCAAGTACCAGGTTTCTCCCCATATGATAATCTGACGCGCTCGAGTAACTGTAAAAATCCCCGCTTGTGCTCCCTTACCACTATAGCATTAACGTTAATGACAAAAAGCTAAACCACCTCAGATTCGCTGACGATATTGTGATTATAGCCAGCTCATTCGAGGAACTGCAAGTTATGATGGAGTAACTCGCAGGCAGCTCCAAATACGTCGGCTTAAAATGAATGAGAAAAACAAAAATAATGACAAACTCAGATAAATGGCAGTGAGATAGAAACATCCCAGGAATATAATCTACCTAGGCCAAATCCTGAAACTTGACAACGACGCTGTCAAGCCAAAACGGCATAAACGACATTAACTTGATTTTTCAGGAAACACAAAAAACTGATTATTTTTATTTTTACCAATTCTGCTTATCTGCATAGTGACTCAAAAAAATTGATGATTTTTTTTTTAATTTTAATATTTTGCGAACATGAATGTAGCTGAAAATATTGTCTGAAATAAATTAAAAACTAGAAAATGGCGCTTATGTCCAATCAAGATATAACATTGATGAATATGCCAAACTTACCTCTGGCGTTTGTGTCGATCGCATCGTTGTAAGGTTAGCCAATATGGCGCTTAAAAGGGATATATGCCATTAATGAAAAAAAAAAAAAACGAAAACTAAAAATTGTCGTTTATGCCAACCAGAAAAATTATGAAATTAGGAAGATTTTGATAGGCTTTATTTTTTTAAACCAAAAATACATTCTAAGTTAAAAACAATACCCTAAATTCTTTAAACATGTTTTTGATGCTAGGATGAAATACTTAAAAGTAAATAATTCGCAAATAGGAGCGGATATCTAATAATAGCGGATTCTAATTCATAATCACAGTCAATATTTGGTTCAACATCATTATTGATTTGATTGCTTGTATTTTCCTTATTTTGATCACTACTTATACCGGCACCCAAACTACTATCTGCTGCTAAGTTGAAACATGATGTGAGATCGTGACTAAATATTTCTTCTTCTACTGCAACGTCTGGTGGTTCCTCAAAGATGATAATGTCATTGCTAAAAGCTTCTGCAATGTTGGCATTATAAATATCATAAACCTCTAAGAGGAATATAGGGGAATTATTATTGTCAGTCTGTATATTATTTTTACTGCTTCGGTATATGTTTTATTGTCATTTATTAAGGCCATTATTTTTTTACTTCTGCTATTCATCTGCAACAAAAAATTGGCATAAACGCCAAAAATCGATCGCCATTTTTAGCTATATAAAATTGATTTGGACTATATGCTGTAATACAAAATGAATTGTTCATCACACTAGTACAAAGTTACAATAGAAAATTTTAAAATAAACTTTTTATTTGCGCAATTTTTAAATAAGAAACCTCCATAAGAATACCATTGAGGAATGGCGCTTGTGTCAACCACGATGTAAATATTTGGTTTTGGCTTAAACGCCTCATAGTTTTTAGAGAATTTCAGTGTATTTACGCTTCAAAAATCAATACAAATTGAAAATATTGCAGAGGTATGTAATATCATGTTACTTATCCATAAAAATTGTAAAAATACATACCTTTACTCTTATTACTGGACCGAACTGTACACAATGATAATCTTACGGGCACTGGCGATTATGTCAATCGGTGTTCACGTCGGTGTTCACGTGTGTGACTAGACTGGCGTTTATAAAAATTTTAAACCAATATTACCCCTATTTCACTTTGTCTGGGGTTATACCGCGTTGACTGTCTAGTGCGGAAATTAAAATCCTATTTTTGGTGCAGCTAACTAAAAAGTGGTCATTTTGGCGTTTATGCCGTTTTGGCTTGGCAGCGTCGACAAAGAGAACCAAAGTGCGGAAGTTCCTAGGAGAGCAAGACTAGCATGGGCAGGTTGGTAAAACTTAGTTGGATAAAATTAATAAAATTTGATATCTGATGGTTGAGTTTTAGATTTTTGACTATTCAGAGCATTTTATTAAGAATAACTTTTTTTCGTAAAATTGATAATAAAAAAGTTCTCCAAGTGGTTCCTAGCTACGCAGACACACTGTATAAGAGCTTCTGTATAAGATTTTTCAAATTGTAATGCCATATCCTGATTCAGCATAATCAAAAACAAAATAGAAACATATTTGATCAAAGTAAAATAATGAATTTATCGATATTTTTAAAATTATTTATACAAAACAATCGTTATTGTTTAAACAATTAGCGGCCAAATCTGCGAGTAGAACTTTTTACTTTAACATGTATATAAACTAATAAAAAAGTTTTAAAAAAAATATAAGCTTGTTTGAATTTTTCCGAAACAATGCATATTTTCGTTCTAATTGCACTCCCCTAAAGATAGAGTGGAAGAACTTTTTTATATCCATGTTGTAAAATATGTTAAGGAATACGTAAGAGAAATAAGTCCGCATGAAGATAAATAAAAAAGTTATTTCAAATTACAAACCTCTTGGAGCTTCTCAGGTGCCAAGCGAGTACTAAGGGTTAAATTACTATTTCAAGGACCATTATTGCCTATTTCGTAGCCAAATAAATAAAGGGTCTAGTGGAGTTTCAATTTTATATTAAAAAAGTTTTCTTTCTTCCAGTTTTTTTTTATTTTTATGTTGGAAATCTCTATACAAGTCATTATTTTACATTGTACGCATTACTATCTAGTGATATTGTATAATACTGTATAAGTGATATAGGTCTGGATCCCGCGTATGGAAAAAAAGTTGATTAATATCAAGCTGAAAATTTGTAAATAGCTTAAAGGTGTCTAGTCGGATAAACTTTGATATATGAGAACACTGCAACAGGGGCCGTTTTAATTGTGGAACAGGTTAAAAATTTGGAACGGTCAGACCACGAAAACGGCAAATTTATTTTGTCCGACAGAACAGACTTAAACTCTCCGAACAGAGATTAAACTCTCATGCAAAAATCAGACTGCTTTTTATCACCTGTCATAATTCCTGTCATTTGACATATTCTACATGTTCCACTCATTAAAACGCCCATTTGATGATAAATAGCAGTCTGATTTTTGCATGAGAGTTTAATCTCTGTTCGGAGAGTTTAAGTCTGTTCTGTCGGACAAAATACATGTGCCATTTTAGTGGTCTGACTGTTCCAAATTTTTAACCTGTTCCACAATTAAAACTTCCCCTGTTCCAGTGTTCCCATATATCAAAGTTTGTCCGACTAGACACCCTTAAGCTATTAACAAATTTTCAGCTTACTATTAATCAACTTTTTTTTCATATGCGGGATCCAGACCTAATAATTAATCGAAAACCTCTTATACTCGTAGGTGTCGAGGGGCCGAGTGTTTCGATTAAAACACACGTTAAACTACAAAACCGTATATTTTCTATTATTCTAGAGCTACCAGGGAGATTCAAAAAACAAAATGTTCACAAAACATAACACTACAATACGATTTCAATGTATACTAAAATTTTGTACCTTGTTCTCCCTACAGGGTGTCTCAAACTTAACATAAGGAAAACATTTATTTTCTTCCACCCGGTATAAGTGCAGAAAATAAGTTTGAGTAAACTTTTCCTCAACTGACTGTGAAAAGACCAAAGAAAAATCTAAAATATTAAAAAAATTAGCGGATCCGAAAAAATTATCCGTTAATCTATTTATCAACTATGAAAATGATCATAATTTTAGGTGCTGCATAACTTTTTAAAGTAGGTTTATTAGTGCAGCAACTAAAGGTGGATATGAGCTATTACCTTCGATTTCGTTGAACCTCCATCGATTTGCTTGAAAATTGGTGAGTGGTTAGAGGATATCTCAAGGAACAAAGGTGACATGGTTCCGACTTGCGGTTTTACCCTGGGGGTGGATGCCACCCCTTCTCGAGGGTGAAAATTATTTTATTAAAAATAGCCCAATAATTCGATAGAGGGACAAATTATAAACAAAATTTGTTATTTAAAGATATTAAAATAAATCAAAACTTTTGGGTTTTTAAGGATCAAAAATTTTAATTTTTCGTGAGAAAAATTCATGTTTTTAACCAATTTTTCGAACTCAAAAACTATAAGTTTTTAGAAAAAAATTATTATTACCAAAATTGAAGCTAATAAAAAACGAAATTTTTACGGCGAGTACCCAAATCTAAGTATTCAAGCTTAAATAACGGGAAAATGATGCATTTGATAACATAAACTTATTAAACATTTGTCAAAGTACTAAGAAATATCTATCAAATGAGCCCTCGAGGAAGTTGAGAGCATTAAAATTGATGCTCCAAAATTTTTTCAAATTTTATCTTATAAATTTTTTTCCAAAAACGTTTTTATTTTTTTAAAGAAACTCCGTTAATTTTTACGACATCAGCTTCGCCTAAAAATCGTTTGAAAGTAAATTCCAAGGGCTATTAAACCACGTTGAATTTAATCTTTTGAACCCCTTACTTTTATTAAAATAAAAAGTTAACTGGCCCACCGAAATAGTAAAACAGGTAAAATATTTAATACAGGAAAAACTAGAATATGGTTATATATCATTTTGAAGTTATACTTCTTTACGATTGAGAGTGAAATTTTATAATTCCGGGCGAATGCGCACACAGATTCGTTGCTAATCTTTCAAGATATGTATGTATCAGCGCAAATAAGTCATATTATATCATATAAAAGGATATATTAGTGTTCTTAGTAAATGTATTATTTATTATAATTTTTGTGTCTTTGAATTTGTTTTCCTCAGGAATAAGATATTTGATAATACATAATAGTAAGTACATATATGTTAAGTATTTTTGTATACTTCACTTGGTCTATTAAATTTGTCAGTATGTATGAGAAATCTTGTAACCTGTCAAAGCGAAGGGAATATGGCTCAGTGGTAGAGCGTGTGACCGGAGATCAAGAGGTCCCGGGTTCAAATCCCGGACGATTCATATTCTTTTTTTTTATATTATTGGTATCGTTTTAATAAAAAATTTTTAAAAGTGGTAGGTAAAGAAAGTTAGTTTAATATTTAAATAAAATACAAATAACCTGTTAAGTATATTAATTTCGTTGAAATAATAAAAATAGAAGTATAACTTCTTACGTGCGTACAAAGTACACACACACATTCTTTTTTTACGTATAATGAGGCTTTTTGGAGTTATTATCAAAAAAAAAAATATGAAAATTACGATAATTTAAAAAATTCTGATTTTTTTTAAATTACATTTTTTTTTCAAAGGTGTGCATTATAAACCAGTCAAAATTGTTGAAATCATTACTTATGCCAATATATAAAAAGAAAATTGTTTAAGGATTACTATCAATTGGAATTTTTATGGAAATTGCGTATGTTTTGTTTTTCACTTTTTCCAAAAAAGTTCGAACGAGTTTTCTTATTTTCATCAACTTGCTTAATATTGATGTTATTAATTTTTTCTGGAGATCATTTGATAGGTATTTCTAAGTGCTTTGAAAGTGCTTAGCAGGTATATGTTATAAAATGCATCGTTTCCCGTTATTTAAGCTTGAATACTTAGATTTGAGTACTCGTCGAAAAAAATATACATTTAATTACTCATAACTAACTTTGAGTTAACATTAATTTAGTTATGTAAGTGCGAAGTATATTCAGTTTTTTATTCTCTTCAATTTTTGTAATAATAACTTTTTTGTAAATGATTATTGTCTTTGGGTTATACGTGAAAGACGGCCATAAAACATGCATTTTTTTACAAAAAAAGACAATCTTTGATCTTCAATTACTTAAAAAGTATTGATTTATGTTAATAACTTTATATAATAAATTCTGCTTAGAATTTGTCTCTATATCGATTTATGGTATTATTTTGAATAAAATAATTTTCACCCCCCGAGAAGGGGTGGCATCCACCTCCAGGATAAAAGCGCAAGTTGGCATCATGTGACCTTTATTCCTTGAGGTATCCTCTAACTACTCACCAATTTTCATGAAAATTGATGAAGGTTCAACGAAATCGGAGGTGAAAACCTTAAGTGACTGCACTATATGTTTACATTTATATGATATCGCTTATAACAGCCCAATTAAATAGGAATTATGAGCGTTTCCCAACTATAATCTTCGTAAACGTCTAGACAAGTTCTCCCGGAAATTTTAACTAGGATTTCTGATGTCGAGACAAATCGATTTTGTCAACTGCGGTCTACTAATTTTATTAACAAAATTATTTTAATCATCCTCATCAGCATTAGCATCAGCAGGATCAGCAGGATGGGATGTTTCTTGTTCGCTGATTGTTATTACCGGCATAATTGTGGGAGACGGAGAATATGATTTTCGCCACCTAATAAACTAAATTAGTTCATTTCAGGACCGTTTCCATACCAATACGTTTTGGGAGGCTGATTTATTTACGAGAAAGGAAATAGTATATTATGCAACGAGCATTTAATGATGGTCATTATGATGCGAGTATGAATGACGGTACGACGGATACGACATGAGCCGCCTAACGACAAATGTCGTGTAGAATACGAACATTATAATGACAATTAAATGTTAGTAGTATACACGAGTTGTACTATAATCATTCCCAACAAAAAAAATATATTCAAATTTATTTATTTTTTAGTACAAACAAAATAAATATATTATTTTGTTGATACATTTATATTATTTTGAATATTACAATTATTAAAATGAATTTGAGGTTAAATTGGCAATACCCCTATCGTCTTCAGACATTTTCTTAAAAAATATTCAATCTTGAAATTTGCCAGTTTGTTTAGATATTGTGACGTTAAATATTTTAAAAAGGGATAAAAAATTTGAAATAATGTCTCTAAAGCTTGCCGAACGGGTATATTTAAACTCAGGACAAAAATTTTATATATATTATATTCCGGTGGTGATGTTGAGGGAATTTATTGAAATGAATGTAACAAAACGAACGGTAAATATTTTATTTATTTTGGTAACAAAAGGTATTGCGCTTGGTTTCGGAAAAATGCCGAACGATTGGTGTGTGAATCGTTCACCATCTGTGTCGTAACTAAAAAGAATCCCACAACGATAATCTGTTTATGTTCCTTCCCTCTGACCAGATGACAATAAATCATTTAGGTCTGGCGTATACTTTTGCAGTTTTAAGAAAACGCCCTTAAATGTATCAGTGAGTTGTTGACACGATTGTCTGATATAGTACTTAATTTATGAGGGTGTAGTTTGTTACACCGCACAAACGAAAAACAGATGGTGAAGGATACATTCCGTTTTTATTTACATGTGAGTTTTGAATGAATAACGTCGTTTCGATTTTGAGAAATAATAATTAAAAATTAAGAAAAAAATAAAATTAGCAGAAATAGTAATTAGCGTAATGCTATAATTATATTTTCAAAAAAACCTGTTACCACATAGTGGTGTAGGCTTCACAGGCTTTATATGAAATTATCATGTGAAGTGAAATTTTTTGTGCTGCTATCCTTATCCCTCCAGTGTCATAGGGGTAGGATTTCTTTTCTAATACGATGTTTTCAGGTATCTTATAAATATTGAAACGATCGAATTTAAGTCTGAAATGGGCTATATGGTGCAAAATATAATTTTTAATTTGAATCTTATCAAGGAAAGTATTCATTATTCTAATAGTAGAGCAGGAAGAATCTGTTTTTAGGTGGATGTGAGAGATGGCATTCGGGTTTTTGCGGATAAAGTTAGGTGATAACTTCGTTAATAATAATTGACTTATGCTTCTTCTCAAATATGCCCGGAACATTAATAAAAAAATTTAATATTTAAAAATTTCAAAAAATTTCGTTTTTTTTTTTAATTTCTTTCCTTATAACTTTAAAACGATTCATTTTGGAACAAAGTCGTATAGGAATAAAACAAAGATAATTAAATGTTCTATCAGATACGATTGGTTAAAAATGTCTTAATTTAACACCCTTGTTGCAAAATAGCAATAAATATAAAATAAGTGGGCAAAACAAGCCTGTCTTTACTCAATGTTTTTCCATCACTTAGGTTACACTTGGAAACTTCTTAATTCGTTTAGAAAATTTTTGTAATGTGCTAAAACCGTCCACCAAATTTCATTAAAATTGACTTACTAGATTTTGCATAATAATTTTGCAATCTAAACTTTTTTTAAAAAATTAAAAATTTTTAAAATCTTGCACAACAAAAACTAGAACATACAAAGATTTGTCAATTTTTTTACATATAAAATAGCACTTCATCTATCTAATGCACTTTACTGAATTGAAATCAGATTATTTAAGCAGTCTCAGCAATGTTTTAAAGTTATAAACAATTTTGTGGCTTATAAACATATTAGTGCTGTGTCCAGATGATGTGCTCATCGAATTATTAAAACTTATTGATGACGATTGTATTGATGTAATGGTTGAACTCTTTAATCTAATATATCAGACTGCCACAATCCCCAAACAATGGCTGCAATCGACCTTTGTAGCAATTCCCAAAAAGTCAAGTGCAATAACCTGCTCGGATCACAGAACAATATCTTTAATGAGTCACACACTTAAAACATTTTTGAAAATAATACACAGTAGAATTGTTAAAACTCTCGAATATGAAATCAGTGACACACAATTTGGCTTTAGAAATGGTATGAGCACACGAGATGCTTTGTTCGGCTTGAATGTGCTGGCCCAGAGATGCATGGACATGAATCAGGATATGTACTTATGTTTTGTAGACTTTGAAAAGGCATTTGATAAAGTTCAACATAAAAAGCTTGTAGATATATTAAAAAGCAAAAATATTGACAGTCGTGACATGAAAATTATATCTAATATATATTGGAATCAAACTGCCAAGATAAGAGTTGACAACCAGGACACCCAAGATATCAAAATACAGAGAGGAGTCCGTCAGGGTTGCGTGCTGTCTCCACTACTTTTCAATGTCTACAGTGAAGCGGTATTTCAAGAAGCCCTCTCAAATTCAATAGAAGGTATATCTATCAATGGAGAAGTTTTGAACAACTTACGTTTTGCAGACGATACAGTAATAATAACAGATAACAACAATGATTTACAGAACGTAATGCAACGCCTTAATGAACGCTGTCATGAGTACGGACTGAAGATGAATTTAAAGAAAACTAAATGCATGATCATAACTAAATCAGCACACGTAAACATCCAATTAACTATTGAAGATACTGTGATTGAGAGTGTGGATAACTACAAATACTTAGGAACATGGATAACATCAAATGTAGACCAAACCAAAGAAATTAAGACACGTATTGAAATAGCACGTGCATCATTCATTAATTTTAAAAAGTTTCTTTGTTGTCGGGATATAAGGTTAGAACTACGCCTAAGGATGCTTCGACGTTACGTGTTCTCTACTCTTCTTTATGGCTTGGAAGCGTGGACGTTGAAACAAGTCCATTTGAATAAGTTGGCCGCCTTTGAATTTTGGTGTTACAGAAGAATCCTACGAATATCATGGATTCAAAGAATGTCGAACGTGGAAATAACTAGAAGGATAGGAAATCAACCGGAAATAATACTAACTATCAAAAGACGAAAACTTGAGTACTTGGGACATGTGATGAGAGGGCAAAAATACTCATTATTACAACTTATTATGCAAGGCAAAATCCGAGGAAAGCGAAATGTGGGAAGACGAAGAACATCCTGGCTTAAGAACTTACGGGAATGGTTCGAATGCAGTAGTGCAGAGATATTTAGAGCGGCAGTCAACAGCTCCAACCTTCGATAGAAGATGGAACTTAAAGAAGAAGAAGCTGTGTCCAGGAGAGGGTGCTACGTGCTCCTTTATTTACATGGACTTACCCAAGTTTTTTATGACCCGTAGAACACGAATTTTTTGGTTAACAGTTGATCCGGATGTCGAAAGATTGTTATAAACAAAGAACTTGAGGAATTACGTAACATCGATTTTTCGCAAAATAAAACATTTTTTTGTATTTCCTGGGTAATTCTAAGCAAAAAATGTTCTTACAAGTTTTTTCGTAGGATGCATAGTTTTCGAGATAAACGCGGTGAAATATTCAAAAAATCGAAAAATTGCAATTTTTGAACGAGAATAACTTTTGATTAAAAAATAAAATAGCAATTCTGCTGACAGCATTTGAAAGTTTAAGTCAAATTATAGGCCATTGATTATGTATTTTAGAAAGGAACTACAACGTTAACGGGGTTTTATTGTTGCATATGGTCAATGGACCTCTAAATAATAAAAACCCGCGGAGTGCTACCATTTAAAGGGGTGCGTTTTTGAATAAGGGGTGAATTAGTCCCTAGGCACAGGGCGAATTAGTGTGAGTTCTATGCACTTTTGGTACAAACATGTCTACAGGAAAATTGTTCCAGGTTAAATTTACTATCGAGGCATCACCTTTTAAAGTCAAAAATAATTTTTTTTAGAAAAATATATTCAAAAGAAAAGCAAGAAAAAAACACAAATGATAGCAATTTTGTTTTTTGCCCCATAACTTTTTTCCACGGGGATCTGGGTATAGGCATTGCTTCACGGAAAAAAATATTCCATTCTTTCTCTTTAAAATGGCGTTTGGTAGAAGTCTCTATGATTTATATTTTCCAAAATATGATTTTTAAAAGTTCGCCACTCACAGCTATTTTGGCCCATTTTGCTTGTTACTTCTCAAACATTGTTCTGTAACTTTTTTCTACGTAGCCTTAGGTATATGCACTGTTACATTTAATGGGAAGAAAAGTTAATTACCCTTAAAATGGTCTCCTATAGAAGGCTGCATGGCTATTTTTAAGCAAGATATGGTTGTTCAAAGTTTTACACTTTTAATGATTTTTGATATATTTTACCATTATTTTTAAATTTCTTATAACGTTTTTTATGGTATATTTAGGTATATACATTGTATAATAAAAAAGAAAGCTTATTTTCTTTACTTTAAAATGGTGTATCTAAAAAAATTCTAGCGCTATTTTTAAACAAGATATGCTTTTTCAAAATGTGACATATACACATGCAATAGGTCCTACTAAGTGGAAACCATATGGAAAACTTTTTTATTATTAACTTTAGGAAAAAAAAATATTGTTTATAAAATGCTCTGAATAGTCTAAACCTAAGATGCAATCATCAGATATAAAATTTTATCAATATTGTACGAGGTATATTAAAAAATATGAATTTCGCTCAAGAGTAAAGTACCTTTATATTTCACAATATCGAAAAGTGTTATTAAGAAAAGTTATTTAGAATTAAAAATTAATGTTATAATATACAATTATATTCTTCTGATTGAAAAAAATAAAAAAAATTTAATTTTTTTGTAAATTACGGATACTCTTTGATATCCTACGAAGATCTTGTTTAAAAATAGTCCTAGAATTTTTTGCAATATACCATTTTAAAGTAAATAAAACAAGCTTTTTTATTTTACAATGTACACACCTAAATTTACAATTCACAATGAGAAATTTAAAAAATAATCATTAAAAATATCAAAAATTATTAAAAGTATAAAAATTTGAAAAAGCATAACTTGCTTATAAAGAGTCGTGTAACCTTATACAATAGACCATTTTAAAGGTAATTGATTTCTCTTTCTACTAAATGCACCATTGTATATACCTAGAAATGCGTAGAAAAAAGTTACAGAACAATGTTCCCGAAATAATGGGGCAAATGTCCCAAAAATGATATGAGCGGCAAACTTTGAAAAATCCTATTTCAGAAACTATAAATTCCAGAGACTTTTACCAAACTTTATTTTAAAGAGAAAGGATAGAAGTTATTTTTCGCTAAAGCAATGCCTATACCTATATCCCTGTGGAAAAAAGTTATGGGGCAAAAAACAAAATTGCTGTCTTTCGTATTTTTGCCTTGCTTTTCTTTTGAATATATTTTTGTAAAAAAAAATATTTTTGACTTTAAGAAGTGATTTTTCGATAGTAAATTTAATCTGGAACAATTTTTCTGTAGACATATTTGTACCAAAAGTGCATAGAACTTACCCTAATCCACCCTGTGCCTAGAGACTAATGCACCCCTTTCTAAAAAACGCACCCATTTTAATGGTAGCACTCAGCGATTTTTTCAAATTTAGAGATCCATTGACCATATGAAATAATAAAATCCCGCTAACGTTGTAGCTCCTTTTAGCTCTCTTATTTTGAACATTATCAATAGCCTATTATACAGGTTTTAATTATTTGCACTGCTAAAATCTATTTTTTTTAATATTAAACAAAGCTATTTGTCAAAGCCAAAAAAGTGTTTATAATTTTAAAACATTGCTGAGGCCCCTTAAATAATCCAATTTTAATTCTGTAAAGTGTTTTAGATAGGTAGAGCACCTCATTATATGTAAAAAAATTAGCCAACTTCTAAATGGTCTACTATTTGTTCAGAAAGATTTTAAAAAATTTGAACTTTTTTAAAAACATTTATATTGCAAATTTATTATGCAAAGTCTATTAGGTCGATTTTAATGAAATTTGGTAGACCATTTAAGTAAGTTATAAGAATTTTCTAAGCGAATTATTAAGGTTCTAAGTGCCACCAAAGTGGTTAAGAAACATTGAATTGCAACAGGCGTATTTTGCCCCCTAATTTTGTAGTTATTGCTATATTGCAGAAAAGATAATGATTTTGACCAGTCGTATATCATACCAAATTCAATTATCTTTTCGATGTTTTTCGAAATTTTTAAATATTTTAATTTTTTTGTTAATGTTCCGGGCATATTTGAGAAGGAGCATAAGTCAACTATTATTACTGAAGATGTCACCTAACTTTATCTGCAAAAATCCGAATGCCACCTCTCACATCCAAAAATTAGTCCGTTCTTTAACGGTAAAATATTGCAAAATCTTTAAATTTTAAAGAACCGCTTGGACTGACATGAAATTTGGCATACATATAGCCAACAAATCAAAGAAAAAAAGTGATATTGTGCCGATATGTGCTTTTGCCCTGGGGGTGGTTTTCACCCCCTCTTGTGGGTGAAAAAATATTCGTCCAAAGAAAGTCAGGAAATGGATAAACTGGCTAATTTTAAATAACTTTTGTTCTATAGAGTTTTTTCACTAAGTCAATACTTTTCGAGTTATTTGGCAGTGAATATGTTCATTTTTTCAACAAAATAACCACGATTTTAGACGGTTTTTCGCAAATAACTCAAATAGTAAGTACTTTGTCGAAAAAACATTCTTAGTAAAAATATAGCCTGTAAAAAATTTAAAAAATGGTGTATATATCACGTCTCTACACCTAGCAGAAGCAGAGTTATAGCTAATGAAATATTCGTCAAATTCCAAATGGAATACTTTAACGTGAAATAACCAAAAATGAAGCACATTTCGTGGAAAATTCATTACAACTTATTTAAAGTGTTTAAAAAAAGCTTTATTTTCGTTTTATAAAAAAAAATTCTAACATCAAAATTAAACAAGTTACGCTCAAAATAAAGTTAGTCCCTTTTGGTTTTGGTAAAAAAATCGAGAAAATCATCCCCTAATTAGTATCTTAAATGAACTTAATCGTTACGACTTCACAAGTTTCTTGAATCGTGTATATATTGTTTATATGAACTGTAAGTTTCATCGGTTCAAAGTCCTTATTATTGAAAGGGCTGTAGTTAAAAGGGTTGAACGAGTCACTGAAAACGAATGTATGCAAATTTAGAAACACCAAATCTTAATCAATTTTTGTCTAACAGAAAAACAAAAAAATACATGATATTCAGAAAAGCAAATCTGACTTTTTTTTGTTTGTCGAGATTTTTGGTATCTCTAACAATTTTTAAGTTATTTTGAAAAAAGGCATATTTTTCAAAATTTATATTTTTAAAAATTTTATTTTGAAACCAATTTTTTTTAAAAATAAGCACTCTGAATCTATGAAACTTACAGAGCATATAAACACAACATAAGCAAAATAGTTTGTGGAGCGGTAACGATTAATTTCATTTAAGTTGCTAATTAGGGGGTGGTCTTCCCGATTTTGTTTTGCAAAAACAAAAGGGACCAACTTTATTTTGAGCGTAACTTGCTTAAATTTAATGCTAGAAACTTTTTGTAAAAACATAAATAAAGCTTTTTTAAACACTTTAAAAAGGTTAAAATGGGTTTTCCCCAAAAAGTGTTTTCACGTCGAAATATTCTATTTGAAATTTGATGAATATGAATCTATTTTTCATTGGCTATAACTCTGGTTCTACGAGATCCAGAGACCTAACCAGTACACCATTTTTTTTACTTTTTTATAAGCTATATTTTTGCTAAGAACGTTTTTTCGATAAAATACTTACTTTTGGAGTTATTTGCGAAAAACTGTCTAAAAATGTGGTTATTTTGTTGAAAAATGAACATATTCACTCGCAAATAACTCGAAAAGTGTTGACTTGGCGAAAAAGCTCTATAAAACAAAAGTTACTTAAAATTAGTCAGTTAACCCACTGCCGGACTTATTTTGGACATATATTTTTTCACCGCAAGAGGGGGTGAAAGTCACCCCCAGGGCAAAAGCACACATCGGCACAATATCACTTTTTTTCTTTGGCATGTAAGCTATACGTATGCCAAATTTCAGGTCAATCCAAGCGGTTCTTTAAAATTTAGAGCAAAAACCGTGAAAGAATGGACTAAATACACGTTTTTTACAGGTTAGTCCTGGTCTACAGTGCGGTATCGTGCATCAGCACGAATCTGTCATATCCAATATACATACAAACATGATTTAAACTTTCAAAATGCTCTGAAAAATTAGGCTAGGTGCACATATTAACTATTTCCATAAAGCTGCAGATTTACCCCCTTTAAAAATGTGGAGACATTATTTACAAATTTTTAACCATTTTTAAAACGTGTAAAATTTTTTTTATGGTTTCCAATTATTTTTTTGATAATAGTTATTTGTGTACCAAGCCAGTAAAGTGACTATATATCGAATGAATCTGATATTACGAGCAGAGGGTGCGAAGCGAGCGAGGCGAGTACCAGACGAGTTCGATAAAGAGTCTTTACTGACGTGGTACATACAAAATTTTATCGCCAATCATAAAAAACATTAACACTTACTTACAATTTAAGATGTTTTTAATTTTAGACAAAATAAAAATTTCGTATGACAGTAATGACAGATGACCTTTGCATTATAGCCGGTTTCGATGTTTAATCGATAGTTATCAATATTGAATACCTAATTACTAAATCTGTAAAGTTCTGATTTATTTTGTATGAATACAAATGCAAAATACTACAAAATTTCACTTTTTGACATAAATTTAATTAATAATACCGTAAATGTTGTACAATATTTTTAATAATTAAAGTAAATAGATTTTAAGTTCACTCAAATAAATAATCGATTACTGCCATCGACCGCTTACATTCAATATCGGTTAATTTGATTAATAATCGCGGCAGGTAAAGTAAAATTCTTCTTTCAGTACAATAAAGTGTTACTTTACTGCCGCAAATGAGGGCAAATGAGTACAATAATGAATGACTTTAGTGACGATTCGCGATAAATACATTTATCTAAAGAGAAACAAATTCTATAAATTATATTTTTATGTAATATAACCTAGAATTATCTCAAGCCAATTTGTAAAAAAAAATAAAAAACTACTTGAAGTAACATAAAATTATCCCTCGGAGGCAACGAAGAAATCGCATTTCCTTTTTCCTATATACCTCATTTCCGGCGCAATTTATTAAAGAGCATGCAACCTTAAGGCCTTACAAAATTAAAAAGACGAAGTGACTTATTACATGAAAAGATTTTTTAATTTATTTTATATAAGCATTTATTTAATATATATTTGTATATGTATAGAAATTATAAAGTACAAAGTGGACCAAAACCCTGGAAACGCCTAATTATCTCTTAAATAAGATTTCAAGTTTGATGTTGCAATGTTGCCAGATTTACCATTTTAAAACGTTTTTACATACTTAATTTGATCTTATACACTTACCGGCACAATTAACTGCCCACATTGTATTTCTTTCAATTTGCAGAAATTTTCAATTTTGGACCACATTTTATGAAAGATACGATGAAATCTACATTTGAGGAAAAGAAAACAATAAATTAAAAAAAAAATTGTTTATCATGGTATCATCATCATCATCATCATCATCAACAGCTATTCCATCCATCGTCGCATGTGAGCCTCCCTTAGGTGTGTCCATTCATTTCTATTCGTTGTTTTTTGCATCCGTTCGTGACCAGCCATTCGTTTGATGTCATCGGTCCATCTTGTTTGAGGTCTCCTCTACTTCTTCTGCTTGCCCTTGGACGCCACGCGAGAGTTCGTTTTGCCTAACGGTTGTCTTCCATTCTTACTATGTGTCCCGCCCAGTTCCATTTTAACATGGCAACCTTCTGGATCACATCTGTTACATTTGATCGCCTTCTTATCTCTTCATTGGACTTGCGATCACTGAGCTTAATGTTGAGCATTCTCCGTTCCATAGCTCTCTGAGCCCCTTGGAGTTTGTGGACTACGCTGTTGTTAAAAACCCAAGTTTTAGTTCCGTATGTCAGAAATGGCAATACGTAGTGTTGCCAGCAAAGTGTTTGGCAAGTTTAATTTAAATACTCTTTTTAATCGACCAAATGTTGCCCGTGTTAAGGAACATCTTCTATTTAAATCAGCCTTTAGGTTAAGCTTTGATAGTTTGATTTTTACACATATACGACTCAACTTTTTTTATATTGTTTTTGTCCAGAGTTATACTCCCATTTATATCTAGAGATTCGTTGGTTAGATATTTCGTTTTTGCTCGATTTATTTATCAAGATATGCTTAGCAAAAATCTAATGTTTAAAAATCTTCGTAAAAAATTCAAACAAACAAAATCTTATAAACGTCATAGTCTAATCAATAATGGGTATTGCCGCCTCTGACCCTTAGGATCTCTTGGAGCCGGTTGGACAATCTATTTATGATTTCCTGGATATCTTACTGGGGGATGCTGTGTCCCTCGTCGATCGCATGTGTTTCCATCTCGTTAAGGTACTCTCAGGTTACGGGGTAAAGCGGTATGACAACGGGAATTGTCATGTATCAATCTAAAGTGTTCACCAATGAATGGTGCGAAAGGCATGACATGGTCTTGGAGAACTTCTTTTACATATCTTTGAGCATTCACACTATCTCCATCGAACACAACAAAATCATTACCAGCTTCGGAAGAGACACCTCATCATCATTATCTTTGGCTTTTACAACTCTGTGTGAGTCTTCGTGAGTCTCTTCATGAGTTTACTATTGGCTTCAATTGATTTCGGTCCTATACTACTATCTCCCATGGTCTCACTTCCATTTTACCTAGGTCTTCTCTGACTGCATAATTTTAGGACATATCTCCTCAAATCATTATTAACTCTCCTCGGTAAGCCACTGTTTCGATTATAGTGCATGGAACAAACCAAAAGGTTTTTAGGGCTATTCTGCTCTCATTTGAGAACATTACGTTCTTCCATTCCGCCACAGTTCAGTCAGCATATTTTTCCACGAAACGAAGTCTAGCTCTATAGTGTTGTGGAAACAGTTTTGGGGTGCGAGCTGGACGGAAAGCCTTCAAATTTCTTTCTCCGAGTCTTCTTCTAATGGTACGGGCACTCAAACTACCATTCTTTGCGTCAAAAAGACGCGTACGAGCTTCAACTATTGTATGGCTTACCCAAGTAACACCGAACAGGTTTATTAAGTCTTTTAAGGATACTTTAAAACTGTAGAATAAAACTAACATTAAAACCATTTGGTTTTTAAGTAAACCTTAAGGTTGAAATAAAACCGCTTTCAGCATAAAAGGGCCCACTCTAAAAAAGATCAATAAAACCAAAAATAAAAACCTTCTTAAAACTTTGTTTTCTCAAGCAACTGGTTTTAAAGCTGCTGTGAAGGTGCTTTTAAAACCATGTTAAAAGACACTTTAAGTGCAGGCAGTTTTTTAGCAAACCTAAAGAGGTTTCTTAAATGGAGACTTTTAAAGACAATTTACCATATTAAATGATTCTTTAAACCCATATACTCTATACAGACCAACACATTTTTACATGTGTTATGATAGATAGATACGTACTTGTAACCATAAAATATTAAAAAGTACTTGGTTATTTCGGACTGCCAAGGTAGAAAAACACTTGCGCACCCAACTTTATTGATAATGTTTACAAAAATAGGTCTAAATAGCTCACGCACCATAAAATTTCTGACTTTTGGCGATTAAAAAAATAAAAATAATAAAAAAATTTAAATCCGAAAAATATTAATTTGAAAGAAAAATAATTTTATCTACAATTTTAATGTTTTAATGTTAAAATAAATCAAATTTATGTCTTTAAGTAGCTTATTTATATTTTTTATGTAACCCTTATATCGTCTTATATTTTAATCTTTTATGGCTTTCAGCATCTCCAAAGAGCAATATGGCCGAAATCCAAATAAAACTATTTGGTCTATCGACACAGAATTGTTAAGAAGATCAAATGGTTTTATTTTATACCTTTTCAAGAGCATATATTCTACATAAAAGTAAGGTTGCCTTGGAATTAAAACCGTTTAGTTTTAATGCTGCTGTCAATAATGCCACTCGGTTTTAATGTGAATCTAACATAAAATCGAGGCGTCGTAGTGCTGTGTGTGTTGTATTTTTCTTTTAAAATGACCAGTCCGTTTATATTTTACGTACTTGCTACTTATTTCTAGTATACTAACTGTACTTCCACTTTTTTCAACACACTACACCACCGTTTCGCTCTAAAACAAGTGGCCGACCATTTTGGATATGAAAGAAGGGGAGATGAGTTGTTTTATTGTTTCTAACAAGAAGCATTAGTCTTTACGATAACCAAATTGATTCAGTTAAAAGCGTTTGATTTTAATATAGCCTGCTAATTGCATTTAAGAAAGCAACTTTAAATAAAACTAATAAAATAGTTTTAAGGCATATGTTTTACTACCATAATAGTCTTAAGATCAAGTAGTTTTAATAATAGGTTTTATTAGTCATATTAGGAGAATCTTTAAAACTGCAATAAACCTAAAAGTTAACAAACTAGAATCTAAAAAAACCAAACAGTCCGGAAGTTCTTCATAAAACTTATTAGATTTAAAGTGAACTGAGAATAAGCCATTTAAAACTACAATAAAACAAATTATCTATTAAGATTAATTAGTCTTATTTGATATTCTTATTAGATAATTTAAAACTAGTGACAGATGCTTAACAGTTTTAAAGTTCTGGTAGTATATCTACAAGGTAACTTTAAAACCATTATCTTCTTATTTACCACAATAAAACCTTTATAAACCTTAAATAAAACTAAAATGTTTTTATTGTGCTACTTGGGTAGTCTTTGAGCTACGGTGACGTAACCTTATCTTGCGGTATCACGTACCGCTTTTCCGTGTTTACGTTTCTATAGTTAAAAGCAGCCTAGTCCAGTCTTTCGCTGTTAGTATGGTAGCAAGCTCATCCAGTCCTTCTACCTTCAAGTGTAAAGCACTATTTTACTGTTTTTGAGTTACCAATACTCAAGTTTTTTTGCAATTCAGTTTATAAAAGATTTTGTAAGAATCTCCACCATGTTGGACAAAGCTTGTATTTTATTCTACAGCAGTGTGAAGAATCATTTCATAGATAATCTAAAAAAACAAATACAGTGATATAAGACAAATTCATATTGAAGGAGAATAGGCAACGGTATAACATACCGCATGTCAGAGTCTACATACGTCATCTGAAACATCCACGTCAGTTGTAGTTAAAGGTTAATTAATTTATGATTTTTCAAATTATGTATGTTTGTTTGAATTTTCTTCGAAGATTTTTAAACATTAAATTTTTGCTAAGAATCCCTTGGTAAAAAACTTTTTATTTTATTCGTTTTATTTTCGTCAAAGGTAGTTTTCACCGTATCTTTCATAAAATGTGTTCCAAGATTCCACTTGAATATCAAAATTTATCTTATATGCTTGGATTTTAAATATATTATTGTAATTAAATTAAACTATACCATCTCTAAAAGTCGTATGATTAAATTGTACCAAACAGTCAAACTTTGAAATTTTGCAAAAACTACTAATTTTACTCATTTTGTAGATATTATGTTGCCCGACCGGAAGATATGAAACAAATGTATGATAAGTGCATTTATATTGATTTTGCATACTTTTAGTAGTTAATTCATGGTATAGAAAAGCAATTAAGTCCATCTGGCCTGTTTAAAAAAAGTATGAAAAATTAAGGTTTTTCACAATTTTTGCTAACTTAGATGGCATTGCGCGACCGGAAGAAAAATTAATAAAAAAAAATAATTAGTGTTTATTCAAGTCTATACCAATGGCAACTTTTGCTCACTATGGCGATCTGAAATAAAAAAAAAAAGTTTTTTTCGAACCACCCTAGTATCCAGTTTATTTTTAATTGTTCTGTTGAAATCAAGTTACCCGTTAGAGGGGGTAGAGCTCAATTTTTTATGTATTTCAATTTTCCGTACACCTTTGTATATCATACGTAATATGTAATTTGCCTGCATTTTAGGTTCAAAGCAACTAGGCACTCTTCGTCAGTTTTGCTCCATTGTCCGTGTTTCTGACGGTAAGGACAGGTTTAATCAAGAATTTGTATACCAGCAGTTTCATTCTTTTTATTACTCTGCCTAATACTTCAGTCCAGAGAAATTAATAAAATGTAAACGTGAACGTGTAACACAAATGGACTGTAAATAACAAATGGTGGGATATTTAAATCTAAAAATTTTACAATCAAGTTATTTGAATCCGAATGTCCGATACATAATTACTAAAAATTATACAATTAATCTTTATCTTTGACTGGTCTTACGTCTAATAATTTCTGATCCATGTGCTCCCGAATTATTCATATATATGTAGGCCTATTTCACTGTTGCCTGTCATGTCGAAATTCTATGAAAAATTACTCTTGAAGACCCTAAAACCGATTACAAAGGAATAAAATCTAAAATGAATAACCATTTTCAATTTCATTGCCACACGAAACTACAGCCGCATCATTATTCCAGTTCAATCAGAGAGTGCAGCAAGCACCTCTACCGGTTTCGAAACTTATTAGTCTCTCATCAGGTGGCACATATTCTGCTCTCCCTGACCCAACCAGGACAACCAGAACGAAATGGAAGGGATCAACTGCTAGCAAAAATTAAGTTTTCAATCTAATAGCACATAAAACAACATGGGAAGATGAGGAAATTTTACAAGTTATAATTCACGTCCCATCTGCTCTGCGCGGTAAAGTTCCAACGAGAATGAATCACTTCGTACTTCAATCAGAGTAAACATGTAAATCAAAAATGAATAACCATTTTCAATTTCGTTGCAATACGAAACTACAGCCGCATTATTATTCCAGTTCAATCAGAGAGTGCAGCAAGCACCTCCACCGGTTTCGAAACTTATTAGTCTCTCATCAGCAGGCACATATGCTGCTCTCTCTAACTCAACTAGGACAAAACCCGGCGTGCAGTCTCGGATTGCAACGAACGAAATGGAAAGGATGCCCTAGCGGCAACTGCTAGCAAAAACTAAGTTTTCAATCTAATAGCACATAAAACAACATCCAAAAATGTTCCTCTACATCCTACCAGATTAAAAACAATGAGAACCTTCTCTAGTAACACCTCCGAGGCTTCTACAATTTGCAAGCCATAAGGGATGCTGAGACTAAGGAATATGAGGGAATTTTACAAGTTATAATTCACGTCCCATCTGCTCAGCGCGGTAAAGTTCCAACGAGAATGGTTCCCTTCGTACTCCAATCAGGAAAAATCTAATTCCTAATCATCAGTTTGGGTGGAGAGAAAGACAGTCAAGGACAAATCAAGTGCATAGAATAACAGATACAGTAGAAAAAGCTCTGCAAGAAGGAAAAGTTTGCTCTGCAATTTTTCTCGATATAGCGTAGGCTTTTGACAAAGTGTGGCATGACGGATTATACAATAAAATGAGATGCACTTATCAGGAGTAATTGCACAAGAGCTCTAAAATTATTGAATTTTTCCCGAGTGACACTTTGACAGTTTTAATTTATGACAAATTATGTCAAAGTGTCACGAGGGCAAAAATTCTATATTAATTTTAGAGTTCGAGTGCAATTTGTTGCGATTATTTCATGAATAAAACTGTTCAAAACCAAAATTTTATTGTAATTTATTTATGTAAGTACAAATTAGTACAATTAAACACAAAGTTTTTATAAATATTTGACGATTGAAAGTCATCACTTTTATAATTTTTAAAACATTAATTGTCATTAATGTCACTGAATGTATTTTTTCGTAGCAACGAAGGGCATCTGACGTAATATACTTAACGACGGGCAATTATCAAAAATTATCGATTTAATTCAGATTTCTGTAGCTTTCTATTGGTCAGAAGCTCCTATGAATGAAATAATCAAAATAATATTCTCAACTACTAGAATATTCGACAGATACTTTCGAGTTAAAAATGAGAAAGCATATTCAGAATAAGACAATTTGAAGCTGGAGTATCACTAGGAAATATCCTGGGGCCAGTGTTATACCTGCTCTATACCAGCGATATCCCATCATTAGAATCTAAAATCATTGCGATATTTGCAGTCGGTAAAACCACGAGAAACAGCAGTAACCATGCTTCGAAACTCTGTTAAACATATTAACACCTGCACCAGGCGATGGCGTATCAAATTGAAATTTAAAAAGTATAATATGTCCAAATTGGCAATATGAATGAGTCAGATAAAATTATATTATTAGAAGGCTCATCAACAAACAAAACCAAAATTTGTTTGATTTATTTGTTTAAAAATTGCAATTTTTGAACCCGAATAACTTTTGATTGAAAAAAAAGAATGTGTGTGTAATTTGTACGCACGTAAGAAGTTATACTTCTATTACATATTATGTGATTTTAACGAAATTGATATAATGTACTTTCAACAATTTATTTATATTTTATTTAAATATTAAACTAATTTTAATACTTACTACTTTCCAAAAATTTTTATTAAGACAATACCAAAAATTTTAAAAAATAAAAGAATAAAACGCACACAAACACATTGAAAAATGCCACAAAGAAAAAATTATTTCTGAGCGATAATAATTGTTGGCAAAAATTTTAAATACGCATTTTCTGAAAAAAAAAAAATATATAATAAATATACTTACAATGATAAAATGCATAAAAAAATAAAAAAATAAAAACTTGCATCGGGATTCGAACCCGCGAATTTGGGGACGCTTTGATTCGTAATCGAAGCCTAGACCCACTCATCCAATTACTCATTATTTGTGATGTGGAAAAATATGGCAACTGAACGTTTTACTGTTTGACAGTTATTCTGAATTTAAATCAAATTATGTAGTTTGATTTTTGTGGAAGAAAATATTAAAATATAACCAAACAGTAAGAAAACAATATATTAGATGAAGATTGGTAGAACTTTTGTTGGTAATCAAATTAAGCATGTAAATCAAAGCATAACGTACCTACTAGATAAATAAATCTACGCCAAAAAATCATAATTTAAAAATAAAAATCGGACCTAATTTCGGATTTCTCTCTAAAATCCCCATTCTTGAGAAAATAAATTTATTCCAACCTAATCCAAATGTATAATTACAATATGATTATAATAAAAACTACTTACCAAATTAGAATGAGTCCTTGTCCAAAATAGTCCAAAAGTCCAAAAATATATATGAAAACTAGTTAAAAAGGCAGTATAACTATTAACTAACTTTTGTTTGTTGTTTCTTTTCACACAAATTTCAAAACGCAACAACCATAAATAATCAAACCACAGCTTTGCCACAGCCGACATATTGAATAATTTTTGATATGTCATTTGAACATCCAATCAGAACAAAGTTATAATGCGCATGCGCCCGGATCGTAGGTTTTAACATATAAAAATTCACCCTCATATCTCGCGTAAAGAAGTATAACTTCAAAAATAGAAATTCTGCTTACCGCATTTGAAAGTTCAAGTCAAATTCTATCGGTTTTGATTATTTTCATTGCTAAAAATTAATTTTTTTATTGTTAAACAAAGCTATAAACATATAGAGATTGAATGATGTTTTCAATGCATTTCTCATTTGAAATCCAACGAGTAGGCCAGCATACACACAATTTCTACGTAGATTACGTACATTAAAACGAATGCATTGGGTACGGGAAACGCTATGTGTTTATGGCTTTGTTTAACAAATAAAAACTTAATTTTTAGCAATGCAAATCATCAAAACCGATAGAATTTGACTTGAACTTTCAAATGCAGTAAGCAGAATTGCTATTTTATTTTTCAATCAAAAGTTATTCGAGTTCAAAAATTGCACTTTTCGATTTTTTGAAAGTTTAACCTCGTTTATCTCGAAAACTATGCATCCTACGAAAAAACTTGTAAACACATTTTTTGCTGAGAATAACCCAAAAAATACAAAAAAATGTTTTGTTTTGCGAAAAATTGCTGTTATGTAATTCCTCAAGTTCTTTTTTTATAACAATCTTATCGACATCCGGATCAACTGTTACCCAAAAAATTCGTGTTCTACGGGTCAAAATACATAAAAACTTGGGTTAGTCCATCTGAATTAAGGAGGCCGTTGCACCCCCCCTGGCGACAGGACTATAACTCTCAAGTCTAATTTCAGTTATCTTGCATAAAGTACCTATCTCATTTTATTGAAGTTTGTTCTTGCTTTTTCTATTCGAACTTTGATTTCTTTGGAGTAATCGTTTGTGTGATTAATTATTGTGCAAAGATAGTTGTATTTTTCTACTTGTTCTAAAGTTGTACCTTTAATTGTCAGGCTTTCATCCTTATTTTGGGTTTTTGATATCCTCATAAATTTAGTTTTCTTGATTTTTATTGATAATCCATATTCTTCTCCATACTCAACTATCTTGTTCATTAGCTTTTGGACGTCTTTAAGGTTGTCTGCTATTATGATAGTATCGTCCGCATGTCTAATGTTGTTAATTGGCGTTCCATTTACCTTTATTTCTGCTGTTAATCCCTCAAGAGCTCTTTTCATAATTTCTTCAGAGTATGCATTGAATAGTAGTGGTGACAATACACACCCCTGTCGCACTCCTCTTTTATATTGGATCCATATTGGATAAGTAGCCGTAGCCACAAGGAAAAAGCGTCAGAACAATATTTGGCTTTTTAATGATGATGTTATGTAGGACTTTTTTTATTGACATTGTGGTATCTCAACTATTTTATAAGTTATAAGTAAGTATAGTAAATGGAATCCACTAAAAGTTTAACAAAATTACTTCAAAATAGTAATATAATTGATATCTAATTCCATTACTACCGAATCATTTTCTGAGTTTAGGAATCCAACTTTTAGTCTATATAAAGATTGGCAGCATTCTAGTCATGTACGATAAAGTGATAGAAAACAAGCAGATAAATAATTCGAAACTTGTTTCCGTTGTGATTGCTTTTCTCTGGAGAAACAATTTTCATTTAGATCGAAGCTGCAACGTCCATTTTGTATCTTTTGGCCACTTCTGTCTCTGTTCATTCATTTTCACGTTGGTTTTATTTTTATTACTTTTGAGTTTTAATTAAACCGCATCTGACCGCATGAAATAAAAGAAATTTTTATACCGGAAATAGTTAAAATGATAAAAAAGCATGCTTCCTATTTTAGATAAATATAATAAAGTATTACTGAACCGAAGGTAACTTTTATATTCATTTAGAGAAAAGTAATGGCTATTACACGTGTACCAAATGCTGACAATAATATTCGTTATAACAATAAAACACTGAAAACGTTTGTTTTCTATACCTCCACAAAATTTATTACAACTATGTGACTACAGCTGTTTCAGCAGAGTGCCTTTCTCAAGTGATTTAGATTACTAAGGGTTTGCCTTTTTAAAGTCTTTAACTGAAGAGGTTGAGGAGTGGGAAGCTGTTTGTCTCGAGTTGATCATTCAGAATTATATCTGTATTTTTCAATTTATTAATTTCCATAGATTCTAATAAAGATAGCTTAAGGCCTTTATTTTGAATATGCAGAATTTGAAACTGTTCATTAAAAGAATGATTATGATCTAGAAGATGAAGTGCGTATGTAGAAGTGTCTGTTTTTCTATTGTTGAAAGCCCGTTTGTGTTCTGCTATCCGTTTGTCAAAGGTTCTGCCAGTTTGACCGATGTAAGTTTTCGGGCAGTCGCCACAAGTTAGTTTGTAAACACCACTCTGTAGTTGTTTTCTCTTTCGGCTCTTATTGTTCTTAATATATTTGTTTAAGTTGTTGTTAGTTCTGAAAGCTGGTATTATTCCTTTCTTTTTTATATATCTGGCTATTTTTGTTGTTATCTTGACAGTATATATGTGATAGAGCAGAAGGTACTGGGTTCTTTCTGTGATGGTGAATAGATTAATTCGAGGGCTTTCTTATGGAGTTTTTGGTTTAAAATTTTGTTAATTGTTTGTTCGCTATAGCCATTATTTACTGCTATTTGTTTAATGATGTTCAGTTCTATCCCGAAGTTATTTTTTGACATGGGAAGTTTTGTCAGTCTATGTATCATGCTATGGTATGCTGCTAATTTGTGTTGTGTAGGATGGGATGATGAATTGTGTATAGTTGTGTCAGTATGGGTGGTTTTATGATATACGGAGAACTCATGTTTGTTGTGCAGTCTGGTAATTGTTACGTCTAGAAAGTTTATGGATTTATTCTGTTCTGTTTCTATTGTAAACTCAATATTACTATGAAGTGAATTAATGTATGATAGAAATTGGTAAGTTGCCTGTTAGTTCCTGTAAAGCATACTAGTATATCATTCACGTAACTCCACTAATATAAGAACTGTTTAAATACTATACGGGATGTTTAGAAATTGTTGTATCAAGATGATTCATAAATATATCTGATAGCAATGGGCTTAGAGAGGATTACCCATAATAAGTCCTGCACTGTTGTTTGTGGATATTTGATTATTGAATTTAAAATAGTCTTGATTTATGCAAATTTCAAGAAAGTGTAAAATTTCAGATGCAATGATCGGATTTGTGCTCTTATGGTCTAAACGATTTTTAACTAAAACAAAAGTTTCTGCAGGAGGAACACTAGGAAAAATATTTTTTACGTCAAATGAGATTAGTCCGGAGTTGTTGGGCAATTGAAAATGTTCTATTTTATTAACTAGTTCTAGTGTACTTTTTACGGTGAACTTAGGTGAAAATTTAGTGTATTCTGTAATAATATCTGACAGTTCTTTTTGAAAGTTTATACGACGGAGCTGTATAAAAAGAAACTACAGGCTTTATTGGGTGGTCAGGTTTGTGTAGTTTAATAAAAGAGTATAATTTAGGAGGTTGTGGGTACAAAAGGTATTTTTGTTCTGTTGGACTTAATATTGATTTTGAATTTTCAATGGCTAGTTTAATTTGTTTTCGGTATTTTTCTGCGCGGTCTTTGTTTAGTGTTATACTATTTTGGTTATTTAAAAATTCTATTGTTTTATTATTATAGTCTCTTTTATCTGTAGCAATAGTAATGTTACGTTTGTCTGTTTTTGTAAATATTATGTCATGTCGAATCCATCAATTAATATTCGTATCTATAACAAACATATAGAACCCGTACAAAGATTCCAGTATCTTGGTTGCTGGATAACAAACGATCTTGACCACAAAGTCGAAATATATGCTTGAATAGAGGATGCCAAATGCCATTCCGCTTTTCAAAGAATGAAAAAATTTCTATTAAACTCTACTTTATCGTTGGATATCTGACACCAGTTTATCCATATTGCTGTACGGAATAGAAACATGGACTCTCGGAATTACAAGTATGAGACATATAGAAGCCTTTGAGATGTGGGTTTTTCTAAGAATGCTGAGGATATCTTGGACAGAGCATGTGACCAACAACGAGGTGCTGAGAAAACTGGGGACTGAGAGAGAACTCCTAAATGTTGTAAAAAACAAAAAAAACGTGTTTTCTAGGACATATTTACAGAGGGTGAAGATACAACTTTTTACGACTCATAACGGAATGGATAGTGGAAGGAAGAAGAGCGAGAGTAGAAGGAAGAAGAGAGAGAGTAGAAGGAATAAGAGAAAATGCTCCTGGCTGAAGAACGTAAGAGACTGGACAGGCATGGACACACATTCGATACTAAGGACAGCTAAAGATAGAGAACAATTTGCTATAGTTATAGCCAAACTTCAGTAATTGAGAAGGCACCTTAAGAAGAGGAGATAAAAATATACAATTTTGATTGGAAACATAGAAAAGTATTAAAAATTCTATTAATTATAAATTGTACTGGTAAATCTGTCATTAGAAATGGTTGAATTCTTTAATCTAATATATCAGATTACCACCATCCCCAGACAAAGGCTGTAATCGACCTTTGTAGCAATTGTTCAGATCACAGAAACTTGCTCAGATCACAGAACAATAGCTTTAATGAGTCACACACTTAAAATATTTTTGAAAAACCAACCAAAATAAAAGATGAATTTAGTGATTTTTCTAGTGACATTATTACATACAGATGTAATACAGAATCTAATACAGATTAGATTTTAGAAGTAAACTCAAAAGTAAGCTTTTGAGTTAAACTTTTCTTTTCCGAATTTAAAAATAGGGTATAGTAGCTACAAAATTGTATACAGGGTGATTGATTAGTAGGGTAAAGCTCAATAGCTCTGCTATAGTACTAGATAGCAATAAAAGTTAATAACAAAAATTTTAGCCACCTTTGAGCTTCACATTACAAAATTAGTTAGAATGTTACAGGGTGTTCGATAACACAGTGGCAGACCAACCTTATGTTTTTTTATAAATGGAACACCCTACATTTTATTTAAAATTCGAAATCCTGTTAACTTCTCCATCACAAAAATATAAAGGTTTGTTATGTTATACAGGGTATTTACAAAGTTATAACCAATTTTATATGAAAATCGTAACAAGTTCAACTCCCTGTATAAATAAAAATAAGCAAAACAACAATGGTTTATTAATGCCATATTTTTAACATATTGTCAAAATTTTCAAGAATGGTCGATATTGCTAATTTTCTTTATATCAAATACAGGGTGAGTCAAAACGCAAGTACATTATTTTCTCAGTAATTTTAAATGGAACACCCTGTATTGTATACCACTATTGAAAAGTACCAGTACGGTACTTTAATTTTTAGATAACATTCCCTATGTCTAAATTAATTAGTTTTCGAGATATTTTCATTTTTCAATGGACCAGTAGCGTGGCCACCCAAATCACCAGAATTTAATAAACTGGACCGATTTTTTTTGGGGTTACGTTAATAATGAAGTTTATAAAATACCTCCAACAACAAGGGATGTGATGAAAAATAGAATACAAAGTGTATTTCGATGTGTTTATTTACAAATGCTCCGTAGAGTAAGTAGCTCATTCAATGATCGTTTTTAGGCGTACATAAATGTGTTAGGAAATAATTTTGAACACCGTATGTAATAAAATATTAAAACTATTTTATTAAAAGTAGCTTCTAATTTTTTCAAACATGTTTTTTTGCAAAATGTATTACTGATAAATTATGTTTCCTTCTTTATTTGTTACATTGTTACATTTACATAAAAAAGTAGTGTTTAATTGTCTTCCCAAAATATTGTATTTTGTGTTTGTGTGTTTTTTTGTAAAATTTATTACTAATTTTCTTTGTTTATTTGTTGCATTATTGCATTCACATAAAAATATAGTTTTTAATTGTTTCAAAAATATTGCATGTAGTGGTTGTGTTTTTGTTTGTAAAATGTATTACTAATAAATTATTTTTATTTCTTTATTTGCTGCAGTGTTACACTGATTACCGGATTGATAATCGGTAATCTTCAATTGTCAATTCAGTCATGGCTTACTTAAAATTTAGATAAATTTAAACACCTAAAATAATTTGCTCTGAAAAATTAAAATATCTCGAAAACTATTAAATTTGGGCATAGGGAATGTTACATTAAAAATTAAAGTACGTTAACGTTACTTTTCAATAATGATATAAAATACAGGGTGTTCCATTTAACATTACTGAGAAAATAATGTACTTTCGTTTTGACTCACCCTGTATTTGATATAAAGAAAATTAGCAATATCAATAATTCTTAAAAATTTTGACAATAAATACAAAAATATGGCATTAATAGACCATTGCTGTTGTGCTTATTTTTATTTATACAGGGAGTTGAACTTGTTACGATTTTCATACAAAATTGGTTATAACTTTGTAAATACCCTGTATAACATTACAAACCTTTATAGTTTTGTGTATAAGTTAACAGGATTTCGAATATAAAATAAAATATAGGGTGTTCCATTTAAAAAAACAAAAGTTAGGTCTGCCACTGTGTTATCGAACACCCTGTAACATTTTAACTAATTTTGTAATGTGAAGCTCAAAGGTGGCTAGAATTTTTGTTATTAACTTTTATTGCTATCTATTACTATAGCGGAGCTATTGAGTTTTACCCTACTAATCAATCACCCTTTATTTACTCTGGCATCAATATAAATTTAAATTTTTAAATTATTATTACCTCAGTTTTATACCTCCTTTGTTTTTCATCCATTTTTAATATCTAAATTTTATTCATAATTCAAACAGAATCCTGATTATGGCTTTTACTGAAAATATTGTAAAATATTCAGCAAAATAATTGCTAAGCATAAAACTAGGTAGATAAATTTTTAGATTTATTAATCCACATAATATACAAATAACAGATATATTACTAAGTATGATGATTTATTTATTTATAGCAATGACAGTTATTAATATATTTATTTACTGACTTCCGGGTTTTTGAATTGGTTATCTGGCATTTATGTATATTATTAATTTTTATTTTTAAGTGAGTAATTACACTGATATTGTTTTAGCTCCAACCCATTGGCCGTCACGAAATAAAATCTAGACCAGAGAAATTAGAAAAATAAAAGTTTTACGACCGTTCAATAACAGGCTCATTATTCACTATTTTTGCATAGGTAATAGCACCCATAACTTTACCCGTGAATAATAGTTCATTCCCCACGGGTCGTTACTCACAGGTTGACCTTAGGTGCAAGTGGTGCATGCCACTTTAATATCTGTCTATCTAATTAACTTTCTTCGGTCCATCTTTGTGACATAGGCCTCTCCAATCCTTTTCCATTTTTTCTGTCTGTCGCTAGTCATCCACCTAGAGCCCACGTAGAGTTCGGCAAATCTCCATTTCAATTTTGCAACTTCTTGTCTAGCATCCCTAACTTTTGTTTTCTCTGTTATCTACTCGTTTCTCTGCTATCCATTAGTCTTATGTGCATTTGTTTCTCCAGTGCTCTTTGCGTTTTTATGACAGTCTAACTCGCCTTTTGACCTCTGCTGTTTGTTTTTCTTTGTGAAGTTTTATAATTTGACCAAGATAAAATATATATAATCGTGAAGTTGTTCTAACTTTTAATATTGTTAGTCTTATATAAACTGCAAATAAAATTACTTCTTTTTCTTCTTCTTCTTTTTGTATAGACATGACTGTCTAATTTTCAATGTGCCTCTAGTAAGTTGCCGTTCCATCATTTTCGTGGTCTTCCCACTGATCGTCTTCCTTTTGGGGAACCGTCTCTCGCTGTCCTGACTACCCTATTTGTTGTCGTTCGGCTTATGTGGTCATTCCATTCTATTCTTCTCTTTCTTACCCAGTTATTAATGTTATCCACCTTGCATCTCCGTCGTATATCTGTACTTCTAGCTCTGTCCCATAGAGTCTTAGAGAACTACCATCGATTTTTCGAAGGGTTTTCATCTCCGCTGTTTCGAGCAATCTTTTTGTCCTCTCTGTATCGGGTCGTGTTTCTCCCGCGTATGTCATTATTGGTCTGATGACTGTTTTGTAAATTCTGCCTTTCATTTCTATTCCGATATTTTTATTTCTCCGTATTGTGACATTCAGGCAGCCTGCAGCTCTATTTGCTCTATTCACTTGGTCTTCCACTTCTGTTTCAAGCCTTCCGTAGCTAGATAGTGTGATGCCTAGATATTTAAACTTCTTCACTTGTTCTATTATCTGACCTTCCAGCTCCCATTTACGTCTTATTGGGTCTTTAAATAAAATTACTTAAACTTGTTTATTTAATACAATAATTATTATAATTATTTATAGTAAATAATTAACTTCGAAAAATTTAAAACATTTTTAACTCTAAAAATGGCTCAGTATATTTATTGGGTTTATTCAGCAAAATGATTTTTTATGATGTACTCAATATGTAAAAATCTTATTCTGAATTATTTTTGTTTTTTTGCTTATCTAACGCCCCCATATTTGAAATAAAATATTTTAACCATTTAGAAACTTCTTGCTTGGGCTTTTGTACGCTTGAGTGTGTAAATCCTTTAATATTTATGATACTGTTGGGAAATGCATGACTTTCCAAAAAAAGATATATATTTAATACAGCATACGGAATTAAGCTGAGAGTTGGATATTCAGGATTTAAGGTAGGGAAATATTATATTTTTTACATTGAGTTTACGGTAGAAATTGGACATATGCGTTGTTTCTTCTTTAGCAACATTAAAATGACTATAAAAATTATCTGTGCCTTGGGGCCTTAGTACATGGTGTCATCGAAAAAAGCCTAATTACAATCTTGTGTATAATAAAAATACGTGCGTCGGGATTTTAGCCACCTGCACAAACAGACATACATCTTCTCCTTTTTCTTCTTCTATTACTCCTTTTATCCTCCAGGTATCCAAATTTTTATTGTGTTGGTGTCTCTTCTCTTTTTCTATTATCTTTGTCTATCTTTCCTTCCATCGTATTTTATTCTTATTTGAAATGTTTTTCGGTCAATTAACTTATGGATTTTTGCCCTATTTGGTTTCTTATTTGATGATTTCTGATTCTATCGTTCCTAGTGTTGTGATTTTCCTTAATACTTAATTTTCAATTACGTTTATAGATAATATTACTACATGAATATTTACACTAATTCTTCTTCTTCTTATTCAAGTGCCATCAGCAAGAAAAGTTCATTTGATGTACATCCGTACCATTCCGTCAGGTTACGTAGCCACGATATTCTGCGTCTTCCTATGTTGCCTTTTCCTTGAATCTTTCCCTGCGTAATCAATTTGGGCGGCAAGTTGTATCTCTTTCCACGTGTAATATGTCCGAGATATTTTAATTTTCTTGTTTTGATGGTATTCAAGATTTCTATTTCTTTATTCATCTTTCTCAGAACCTCTTTGTTTGGGACGTGTTATGTCCACGATATTTTCAGAATTCTTCTGTACACCCACAACTCGAATGATTCTAGTTTTTTCATTGATGCCGCATTCAAGGTCCAAGCTTCCATTCCATAAAACAAAGTCGAGGAAACGTAGCACCTAGTCAACCTAACTCTTAGCTCCAACGTCAAATTTCTTGTGCAGCGCACTTTTCTCATTTGGTTAAAATTTGGTCTAGCCTATTCTATTCTAATTTTGAAAATCCACAAGGAAAAAATTTTCCTGTAGTTGGCTGTATACCATGTAATACAAAAAACAGTAAAATCTTTATAAAAGGTATATGTTTAAAATCCCTAAAAAGGGCTACATCGCAATCACATAACTAGTTTTCGACTGGTTTACCAGTCATCATCAGTGCTTACGTGAAGTTTACATGCTAACCACCAAGATATAATTTAACAAAAATATGAGGGTCAAAGCCATGTATAAGTAATCCGTCAAGGAAACATTGGTTGAAAATGCTAACTTAAGCATGGATGTTTGAAATATTTTTACTAATATGCCCCAGGTAAAATCTGAGCTGTGATAAATATATTATTGTGTATCAATTTATCAATCAAAGATAGAATAAAAATTATATTTTTTTATATAACGCGGGCACATAAATTTGATACACCCTGTATATTGATTTGTAAATATTTATTAGAAGTTAGTTTGCAAGTAAGTGGATTTCTCCTTTAATGAGTTTTTCGAGGAAGAATTAAAGACTTTTGTGAATAATTAAAGTGAAAGGAAGATTTATTTAGGATTATAATGTAAAAAGATTGTTTATTACGGGAAAGGTAGAATCTACAGGTAGAGGTAATTATTAGTTTCTAGAAAAATAGTTTAAAAGATAGTTTGGAATTTCAAACCTTTTTTGTTTAACCCCGAATAAATGTTGTAGAATTCCCCGAAAATAATTATGATGGTAGGAATATTTTTGAAAGAATGACTGTTTGTTTTCGAATGAAAAGAGAGGAAGGTGGAGAGATAAATGTTTCTGATCGGCTAGGCAATTTGGAATGGGGAAAGAGAAGCTTGAAAGTTGAGACAGTTGGAAAAAAAAATTTAGTATGTTATTGGCATCGCTGAAGAGCAGTCAACGTTTTCGTGGATAGTTAGATAGCAAGTACCAGTGGTTGTTTGATAGTGGAGAATAGAGCTGAAAAGTGGAACGAGAGACAGATCAAATTGAGACGAAATACCTCTTTGATTCTGTATTATTGTGAGAAGGAGAGGAGAAAATTTTTGGAGTCTGTTTGAATCGAGTACTGGTTAAAAGAGGCCTGGCTCGTTGGAGAATTGGTGCTGGTATGCTGATAGATTTGAAGCTTGAGAACGGAGAGGGCTTTGATGGGTAGCCTAACATAGTCAACGAGGGAGAGCTGTTTTGGGTCAAGAGAAGACATCAGAGTGAGTGAAGCAAAAGGTCAGTCAATTTATGTGAAAGATATTTTTATGTTCGGAAACTAAAATTTTGAGTAAAAGCATATGAATTAAGATTCCAATATTTCAAAAAGTAAATAGGAAGTATAGGTAATTTTGCGAATACCTAAATTTGTTTGTTTAGCTTGTTTTATCAAAGTCATCGGGAACAAACCGATAAATTGTTTTTTTAACTAGAATAAATTTAAGTGGTAAAAATTTCATTCGGACAGCTGTGTCCACAGGTTTTAAATTTGATCGATTTTTGGAGTAGTGATTTTGATAATAAAAGACAATTCTGTATGATTATTTTATATTTGTATTTAATACCCTTTCCTAATATTTTTTCCCGATTAGAACCAACTAAGAGATACTGAAACCACGAGAGAAGATAAGTATAACATAAGATAATTTAGACATTTTTTTTTGTATTATAAAAAGGCACCCTGAGATTTTTTCTTAATTTTTTTGTATGATTTGCGACAATTGGATAATTGATTAAATAATTAATTGGAGTAATCAAATAAAGATTAATTGATATTAAAGTAATAAAAAGTAAATCATAACAATTTATATATATATATATATATATATATATATATATATATATATATATATATATATATATATATAAAAACATGAGATGTAGATCCTTGAAACACACTCAGTGATCAAAAGATCCAAGGTTAATGGTTTGACGACCACTCGTACGAAATCAAACAGATGAAATGGATGTGAATTGTTCGTAAGGGGATTTTTCCACATTCTCTATTTCATCTGTTTGATATATATATATATATATATATATATATATATATATATATATATATATATATATATATATATATATGAAAGGAAACGGCAATTGCATTTTATTTCACTTCGACCACCACCGATATTCTACACGACGTGTTTCGAGCTCATGTCAAGCTCTCGTCAGGAACATCTAGGTGGATGGTCGAGGTGTAAGAAAATGCTTTTGGCCTTTCTGGTAATAATAAAATAACCAGACTTCAGTACACTTGGTACGACATCTATATTAATTAAACGAAAAGATTTCTCTGGTATACAGAAGAAATCTTTTCCGTAGCGGACGCGAAAATGTAAATTTCAAAGTCTTCATAAAAGACGATGAACGACAAAAGACACCTCTTTGTGTCACAGATTTGTCTACAAAGCCACGTTATTCGCTACACATTCGTCAATAACGGAGAAGAACCGTGATATGAAAGGAAACGGCAATTGCATTTTATTTCACTTCGACCACCACCGATATTCTACACGACGTGTTTCGAGCTCATGTCAAGCTCTCGTCAGGAACATCTAGGTGGATGGTCGAGGTGTAAGAAAATGCTTTTGGCCTTTCTGGTAATAATAAAATAACCAGACTTCAGTACACTTGGTACGACATCTATATTAATTAAACGAAAAGATTTCTCTGGTATACAGAAGAAATCTTTTCCGTAGCGGACGCGAAAATGTAAATTTCAAAGTCTTCATAAAAGACGATGAACGACAAAAGACACCTCTTTGTGTCACAGATTTGTCTACAAAGCCACGTTATTCGCTACACATTCGTCAATAACGGAGAAGAACCGTGATATGAAAGGAAACGGCAATTGCATTTTATTTCACTTCGACCACCACCGATATTCTACACGACGTGTTTCGAGCTCATGTCAAGCTCTCGTCAGGAACATCTAGGTGGATGGTCGAGGTGTAAGAAAATGCTTTTGGCCTTTCTGGTAATAATAAAATAACCAGACTTCAGTACACTTGGTACGACATCTATATTAATTAAACGAAAAGATTTCTCTGGTATACAGAAGAAATCTTTTCCGTAGCGGACGCGAAAATGTAAATTTCAAAGTCTTCATAAAAGACGATGAACGACAAAAGACACCTCTTTGTGTCACAGATTTGTCTACAAAGCCACGTTATTCGCTACACATTCGTCAATAACGGAGAAGAACCGTGATATGAAAGGAAACGGCAATTGCATTTTATTTCACTTCGACCACCACCGATATTCTACACGACGTGTTTCGAGCTCATGTCAAGCTCTCGTCAGGAACATCTAGGTGGATGGTCGAGGTGTAAGAAAATGCTTTTGGCCTTTCTGGTAATAATAAAATAACCAGACTTCAGTACACTTGGTACGACATCTATATTAATTAAACGAAAAGATTTCTCTGGTATACAGAAGAAATCTTTTCCGTAGCGGACGCGAAAATGTAAATTTCAAAGTCTTCATAAAAGACGATGAACGACAAAAGACACCTCTTTGTGTCACAGATTTGTCTACAAAGCCACGTTATTCGCTACACATTCGTCAATAACGGAGAAGAACCGTGATATGAAAGGAAACGGCAATTGCATTTTATTTCACTTCGACCACCACCGATATTCTACACGACGTGTTTCGAGCTCATGTCAAGCTCTCGTCAGGAACATCTAGGTGGATGGTCGAGGTGTAAGAAAATGCTTTTGGCCTTTCTGGTAATAATAAAATAACCAGACTTCAGTACACTTGGTACGACATCTATATTAATTAAACGAAAAGATTTCTCTGGTATACAGAAGAAATCTTTTCCGTAGCGGACGCGAAAATGTAAATTTCAAAGTCTTCATAAAAGACGATGAACGACAAAAGACACCTCTTTGTGTCACAGATTTGTCTACAAAGCCACGTTATTCGAAATAAAATGCAATTGCCGTTTCCTTTCATATCACGGTTCTTCTCCGTTATTGACGAATGTGTAGCGAATAACGTGGCTTTGTAGACAAATCTGTGACACAAAGAGGTGTCTTTTGTCGTTCATCGTCTTTTATGAAGACTTTGAAATTTACATTTTCGCGTCCGCTACGGAAAAGATTTCTTCTGTATACCAGAGAAATCTTTTCGTTTAATTAATATAGATGTCGTACCAAGTGTACTGAAGTCTGGTTATTTTATTATTACCAGAAAGGCCAAAAGCATTTTCTTACACCTCGACCATCCACCTAGATGTTCCTGACGAGAGCTTGACATGAGCTCGAAACACGTCGTGTAGAATATCGGTGGTGGTCGAAGTGAAATAAAATGCAATTGCCGTTTCCTTTCATATCACGGTTCTTCTCCGTTATTGACGAATGTGTAGCGAATAACGTGGCTTTGTAGACAAATCTGTGACACAAAGAGGTGTCTTTTGTCGTTCATCGTCTTTTATGAAGACTTTGAAATTTACATTTTCGCGTCCGCTACGGAAAAGATTTCTTCTGTATACCAGAGAAATCTTTTCGTTTAATTAATATAGATGTCGTACCAAGTGTACTGAAGTCTGGTTATTTTATTATTACCAGAAAGGCCAAAAGCATTTTCTTACACCTCGACCATCCACCTAGATGTTCCTGACGAGAGCTTGACATGAGCTCGAAACACGTCGTGTAGAATATCGGTGGTGGTCGAAGTGAAATAAAATGCAATTGCCGTTTCCTTTCATATCACGGTTCTTCTCCGTTATTGACGAATGTGTAGCGAATAACGTGGCTTTGTAGACAAATCTGTGACACAAAGAGGTGTCTTTTGTCGTTCATCGTCTTTTATGAAGACTTTGAAATTTACATTTTCGCGTCCGCTACGGAAAAGATTTCTTCTGTATACCAGAGAAATCTTTTCGTTTAATTAATATATATATATATATATATATATATATATATATATATATATATATATATATATATATACCTTTTATAAAGATTTTACTGTTTTTTTATTCTAATTTTGATTTCCTGGAAGTAATCACCTGTGGAGTTGATCATTGTTCCAAGATATGCTTATTGGTCGACTCAATCGACATTGGATTCGTTTGTGGAGAGATTCTCGTTATTTTTTCGACTTAACGGTACTCTTATAAACTTTGTCTTCTTGACGTTCATTGTTCTTTGTTAATTGACCGTACTTTTGTCTAAAGTCCGCTATTCTCTTCACCAGCCTCTGAAGGTCCCCATTTAGACTAAGATGATAGTGTCATCCGCATATCTAATGTTGTTAATGGGAACTCCACTTACCTTTATTCCAGATGTTTCACCCTCAAGAGCTCTTTTCAAGATCTCTTTCGAGTATGCATTAAAATGAATTGGCGACAACACGCATCCCTCTTTCACCACTTGTCTGATTTCAATTTTCTCTGAAAGCTGATCATTGACACGTACTTTTGCTGGTTGCTTATAGTATAAATTCGATATAATCCTGAGGTCATTGTAGTATGTCTTTATAGCGATACGCTTTAATTGCTATTTTTGCTAATTTTAATTTTTATTTTTAATTACTTTTTCAAAATGAAATAATATGTTCCATTTAAAATTCACATGCGTATAATGGACTGTTAGCTTTAAGAAACGAAATATATCAGTTCTCAGCTTTTAAAAAAGAATGTGTGTGTACTTTGTACGCACGTAAGAAGTTATACTTCTATTATATAATTTTAACGAAGTAATTGTATTCTATTTAAATATTAAACTAACTTTCTTATCTACCACTTTCAAAAAAATTTTATTAAAACAACTAAAAAAAATGAGTCGTAGAAGATTGGAACCCGGGACGTTTCGAACTCTGACCGAACGCTCAACAACTAGACCACCGAGGTCATGTGATTGACACGTACGTTTCGGATATAATTATGAGTGCAGCTGATCTCACTACTACCAACTTTGTTAAATTTCGAAACAGTAATTTCACTTTTATTTAATAATGGTACGGTAAACAATCCTCATTTTTTAATATGTTATTCCTTACAAAAATACCTTTAATTTAAGCACAAATAATTAAAAATCGTAAATTTGGGTCAAAAGTTATTAACTTTTTAAGAATTCCCATAAGAGCCCATGTTAAAACTTAACTTTGACCCTTAATAGTAATTAAACGGCATGGTAAAACATTTTTTAAAAAATCAAGTCTTAGTTTTTTGAAGTAAACTATAACATACTAAAATTTCATGCAAATCCTTAATTCTTTGCCGAAGGTGTAGAACGTCATTAAACTTGTGATATTTTGAAAATTGATCAAATTATTTTAATTTTGAATTGAAATGATTTAAGTGCACTTTACATCAACAATAAATTGAACAAGAAATTGACAAAGTTATTCAAGGCCAAATTTGACGAGTACAAAATGTATGGTTTGTAAAAGAAAATGAAGGAATTTGATGAAATACAACAATTGGATATGTTTTATTTTGTCAAATTTCTTTATTTTCTTTTTATTCACGGCAAAATTGGATGTAGAATTGTGTTTTGTATAAGCCAAATTTGACCTTGAATAACTTGTTGTCAATTTCTTATTCAATTATTGTTGATGTAAAGTGGACTTTAGAATTGAAAAAAAAAATACAACAAAACATATAGTAAGAAAACAATATATTAGGTGAATATTGATGGTAATCAAATTATATAAATAAAAGTATTACATTATTACATACTATGTATTTTGGCAGATCAAACAGGTAGGTTTATACCCATGATACATTAACAATTATTACGTACCTGTTGCTTTTAAAAACTATTTAAAAGTCACTACAATATTATAAACTGTTTTGTTTCTGTCCTCACAACAATAAAACTAATATATTATACATTTGTTTACCTTTACCTTTTCCTCCAAACCACAGCTGTCCTACAACTGCCATATTGGATAATTTTTGATATGTCGTTTGAACATCCAATCAGAACAAAGTTATAATGCGCGTATGCGCCTGGGTGATGCGTATGCGCCTGGTTTTAACATATAAAAATTCACCCTCATCGCGCGTAAAGAAGTATAACTTCAAAAAAATCAGATGTTATACGCCCTTGTATGGGAAATTACCTTATCAGACCCTAGGCCCATAAATTAGTTTAAAAACCACAAACTAATGTTTTTAGTTCAGCGGAGTCGTTTTCACCAGTCTCGGTCGATTTCGCATCCCGGCAAGTGGTCTGACACTCTTACGAGATCTATAAGCAAAACACCTTTCTTTTACCAAAATAAATAAGTATATTATTGACAGTTGTTTGCGTTTTAATTAATATTTATTTTATATAATTAATTCCGTCAACACACACCAAACGGAACATTATATCTTCTTTGATTTCAGGGCATGCATTAATTGTTCATGTCGTACTTTGGCGAATGCTTTATTAAAGTCAATAAAACACGCATATATATCTTGATTGACGTTCAGGCTGAGGAAGACTAGGGCTTCCTAAATAGCTGTGGCCTTTGTTATATTCAATATTTTTGTCACTGCCAATGGGGACAACTTTTCATTTTTTCCTTTTTTTTTCGATTAAAAAATTTTGTGGGTTTATTTGATCTACATTAAATAAAAATTTGTGATTTGCATAATTTATTTAAGACCTTTTTAGTGAAATACAAAGTACATTAAATATTGTTATTTCAGCTGTATTTATATTTAAACGAGAGGACGCAATCTTTTAAGTTATTAATTTTCTAATTCTTACTCACGAATTTTGGACAGGACCGCACTGTAAATATCTTTATATTTTTTAAATAATTATTCCTTAAGTATTTTGTAAAAAGAGAAATCAATACATATAATACAACTAATATAACAAAGATGAATATAATAATAATAATAATAATAATACACACACCGGCAAAATTATCCGAACACCTTAAAAATGGGACGTGTTAGATGTCTCCGAATTTCCTAAACCAGTGGTCCGATTTTAGTGATTCTTTTAGTATATTATAGCCTTATTATTTAAGAATATCGTTGTGATAATATTGTTGCTAGACAGGTAAATATCATTTTATACCTGGTGTACCAATCATACTGTGTTTTTTTCTTAAAGTTTGGAACACCCTGTGGAATATTCTAGCATATGTAAAACATTAAAATTAAAACTTAATTGTAGAGTTAGGCTTTCTTAAAATTTTCCTTTTCGGTTCATTTATTTATGTGGAATATTAAAAAAGTTATGTGCGTTAACAACTATCCATGTTTTTCATCAATAAATCCTCATAGTAGGGGAGGAAATTATGCTAAATTTGCAGTTACTCGAGCGTTATGGCGACCTATTGGATTGTGGAGAGTATGTGCTAAAACCAGAAGAAGGTCAAGTTAAGTTTTCCATATAGTGGGGGACTTTTCATTTTTTAATTTAATTTTCCATTTGAAACAATCGTTTTTTTCCGATTATAGCGCGATCTATCCATAATTCGAAAAAATGTGTCGAATAAAACTTGCTTATTTTTACATAAAGAATCCAAATCTGCAATAAAAATTGGGGGCTCCTATTTAAGATTTTAAATTAAATCCCCCACCCCCACCTCCGTGGGGGCTCGTTTTTGGTGCCATTCGATAGATTTTTCAAAAATATTGAATACGTGTATTTTGCGGTTTTTCGATCAAATGTTTATTTTTCGTGGATCTTGTATATAAAATTTGTAAAAAAACATGCAAAAATAAATACTGAATATTACATACTTGATTCAAATGCATGTGCGCTCAGCGATTGACATTAAAACCCCCCTCGAAGCTAGTTCAGCTGAAATCCACGGGAGGTCGTCATTGTAACATCGCTTACATCGCTTAGTAATTTATTTATTTAATACATCTATTGAATTACTTTAGGCTTTTTTATAAAACTAAGCAGATAATGATGGTAGGGAGCCCAAGCAAAGAATTTTGCAGTTACTCGAGCGCGTCAGATTATCACATGGGGAGAAACCTTGTACCCTGTAGATGTACTATACCATATATTGGTTCTTAACACCGGGGAATTCATTAAGGGGGGACCGAAAAAAAATCTATTCTTAGAAAAACTCGAAATCATCAGATTAAAGTACATGAAAGAGAGCGTATACTAATTACTAGAGGGGGGTTTGAGGTCACTAACACGAATATGCCACCAGAACCGACTTCCAGAGCACCTGGTCTCCAAGGACAATGAAAGGGGCGCCTGGAGTTTCGAGGGTCTTCAGTATTACATTGATGCAAACGGATTACTCATAGGTTTTTGGAGTTGCTGAACACGAATACCCCATCAGAACAGACATCGGAGTACCTGATGCCTAAGGCACGTCATGCTTTGGAGATTTGAGAGCTTTCAGTACTAAATTAATGTAAACTGATTATTCACAGGTTTTTGGGGCTGCTGAACGTGAATATGCCATTAGACCTGGGCCACTGAGCACCTGGTGCCTAAGGCAGGTCTTCTTCTGAAAGGTTTTGACATTAAATTGATGCAGATGGGTATTACTCATGGGTTTGTAGGGCGGCTGAACACAAATTCGCTATCAGAACAGACACCGGGGTACCTGGTGCCTAAGGGACGTTAGCTTCTGGGGTTTTGATAGTTTTCTATACTAAATTGATGCAAGCGGATTACTCTTGTGTTTTTGGAGTTGCTGAACAAGAATATGACTTAGATAAAAGACTCTGTAGTATCTAGTGACCACGATGAATAACAATATCAAAATAAAATATAGTTAATCGATTTTAAAATAAATAAAGGAAAAACATTGCCTGATATAAATTAAGTTTATATTTATAAACAATTAAAACAATTGAATAGCACAACATATTTATTTGAACAGCAACTCAGAAAACCTCCAAGTACTCGGTGTGTACCACTCCGTTTGCATCAATTTAGTACCGAAAACTCTCTAAACTCCAGAAGATGACGTACCTTAGGCGATAGGTGCTCCGGTGTCTGTTCTGATGGCGTATTAGTGTTCAGCAACTCCAAAAAGCCATGAGTAATCCATTCGTATCAATTTAATGCCGAAAACTCTCGAAACTCGAGAAGATGAATAACTTTAGGCACCAAGTGCTCCTTGGGTCGGATCTGATGGCATATTAGCGTTCAGCGACCCCAAAAAGCCATGAGTAATCCGTTTTTATCAATTTAATGCCGAAAACCCACGAAACTCCAGAAGATGACGTGCCTTAGGCACAGTGTGATTCGTGGGCCGGATCTGATAGAGTATGCATGTTCAGCAACCCCAAAAACCTAACAGTAATCCATTTGATTCCTCTATTTAATTCCTCCCAAATCCCAGAAGATAACCTGTCTTAGGCACCAGGTGCTCCTGTGTCTGTGCTGATCACGTATTCGTGTTCAGCAATCCCAAAAACCTATAACTAATCCGTTTGCATTAATGTAGTATCAAAGATCCTCTAAACTCCAGGAGCCCTTTTTATTGACCTTGGACACCAGGTGCTCTGGGAGTCGTTTCTGGTGGCATATTCGTGTTTAGCGATCTCAAAAAACCCTCCAGTAATTCATTTGCATCAATTAAATGCCGAAAACCATCGAAACTCTAGAAGATGATGTCCCTTGCAGTGCTCCGGAGGTCAATTCTGATGGCATATTCGTGTTTAGCGATGCCAAAAGTCCATGAGTAATCTGTTTATATCAATTTAATGCCGAAATCCTCGAAACTCTAGATGACGTCCATTGAAAGTCAAGGTCAAAGTAAAGGTCGCCATTGGATAGCCAAGAAAAAATCCTAGACTGCTAGTATTTTTCTTTGATCCAAACTTCTACATGTTGCCATATAACCAGTAACTCAGGGAATTGGAATACCCAGTAAATCTTATAATTTTCCGAGTTTGTGCCTCTATATCTTGAAAATCCTTCATACGGTCGAGTTGTGCTCATGAGAACTTTTCATCACAATTCTTCAAAGAGTATTTTCCCAAAGTATGAACTAAATCCACTGATACCTAATTTCCATAAGGTTTGAGCGGGGTACTTTGTGTTTTATTAAATCTTGTGCTTGTGACTAATATTCACCCGTCACATATTCTATGATTATGTGCTAAATACTAAGTAAATTAGAATGAATTTGAAAATGTTCGTAGGGATATTCCGACTCTGTCCTTAAGTCCTTCCGCTTCAATGCAAAATGTCTTAATTAAATTCCCTATAGATTCCTTTAACATTTAAAATTACTGAGGCCAGGACCCTGGGAAAGAAGATAACAAAAATATGCACGGTCCTTTACAAAGCAGTAAAAAAGAGGTATAGGGACAGAATTTAACGTTTTATCGCAAACTACGGAAAACTAAGATAGTATGGTAACAGATAGGTCCTGTTGGTATTTTAGTTTAAGTTTACAAAATTAAATTAAACTTGTATTTTACTTTGAACTTAATTATTAAAGAACAATTTATTATCTAAATTAGTTGATTTTTTAGCGGATAAATCTTATCGCGGAAAAAATATAGGAAGAAATACAGTGATGAGTGCGCTTCTTCTTTACGTGCCATCTCCACGGCGAAGGTTGGCAATCATCATTGCTATTCTAACTTTTGACACTACAGCCCGAAAGAGTACAGTTGAGCTGCATCCAAACCATTCTCTGAGATTTCTCAGCCAGGACATTTTTCTCCTACCTATGCTGCGCCTTACTTGAATCTTTCCCTGCATAATTAATTTTAGGAGTTCGTATCTGTCACCACGAGTTATGTGACCCAAGTATTGAAGTTTTCTTATTTTGATGGAATCCAGTATCTCCCTGCTGTTCTGTATTCCTCTTAGTACTTCCTCATTGGTTATTCTGTCTGTCCAGGAGATTCTCAGCATTCTTCGATATGTCCACATTTCAAATGCTTCCAATCTATTGAGACATTGTTTATTAAGAGTCCATGTCTCCACACCATATAAAAGAACAGAAAATACATAACATTTTAGTACTCGTTTTCTAAGATTTAGGCTGAGGTCTCTACTAGATAATATTTGTTTCATATTAGTGAATGCACTTCTAGCACTTTCTATTCTAATTCTGATTTCTTTGGTATAATCGTTTGTTTCACTAATGTTTGTCCCTAAATAATTCTGAACTCGTTCTATCGTCTTATTATTTACGTGTAGATTGATCTTTCTAATATTTTTCTTTGATAAAACCATGAATTTTGTTTTCTTTATGTTTAGTGACAGACCAAATTCTTCACTCGTTGCAACAACCTTATCTAAAGTTCTTTGTAGATCTGTAATAGTTTCTGCTATTAGTATTGTGTCGACAGCGTATCTAATTTAATATATGGGTAGACCACTTATTTTTATGCCTGCTACTTCATCTTCTAATACTTTTTTGAATATTTCTTCTGAGTATTCATTAAACAGTGTTGGCGAAAAGACACAGCCCTGTCTAACGCCTCTTTTAATGAGTGCGCTAATAACCACCAAAATAACGCAAAAGACGAAAAACATAATGCGGTTTAAAATAAAAAAAATGAAACTAGTAGAGGTGAAAAATTATCAATAGAAACCTATAAGTTTACATTACGGTACTCACCGGAGAGACCGCAGACGTTCGGATACAATTAGCGTATCTCGTCACTTGGAAAAACAATGAAGTCGACTTTTCAAAGTAACAGTACATTTACTCAACACCCACACTACACTTTACTACTCTGAGCTAGTTATAAGTATATGTAATTACGTACCTAAAAGTTTAACACCAATGCCAGAAAACAAAAAAAAGTTTACATTATATTGATATTTACCACCTTTAGACGTATCGGAGGAGTTTGCCAACTGCCACTGTGACAGGAGAATTTTATAAAATTCTCTAATATTTCAAATAGAGAATTCAAGAATTATCAAATGGGAATGAATGGAAAAGAAGTAATATATGCCCATTGCATTATTTTGTTACTTCCTTAATAACACTGTTAAATAAACATTGTAACTTACCAACATATTTCTGAAGAAAAAATAACTATTCCATACCTAAAACAAAAAGGTAATTTAATTTTTTTTGTATAATATAATTCAATAAAATTGTGTTTTGAGTAGGAAAGTTTTGGGGTAGTTCTGATTTCTTCCATTATATATGTATTTTGGGATGCTGAATCCGAATATGAGGTTTGCGGACAAAATTTCGTGACGGAACATTGAAAAAATAGCGAAAAAAGCGTAAAATTTCTGCTTTTTCTCGCTTTTTTGCTTAAATCTCGAAAACTACTAACTTTAAGTAAATGGTCTGTTAACAGAATTTAAAGTACTTAAAATTCTCTACAAATATCACCATTTTTTTTCAGACGAACCGTTTGGTTTAAAATGCAAGTTGAAAATTACCAATTTTTAACGGTCTCGGCAATACCCACTTTTTACATTCCAAAACTCTATTTTATTAGAATGCTGTCATTTGATAAATTTCTCCTAGTTTTCTGCACAAATAATAAATGTTCGTGTTTATTCCTTTTCCAAAATACTAATGCTTCTTCAAAATTGGCTTCACTATAAGAGTAATGGAGACATAATAAATCCCTGCCTAAATCCCCGTCTGATTTCCATTTCTAGACTGGGTTCGTTATCTATTACAATTTGTGCTCTTTGATTCCAATAAAGATTTGATAATATTCGTCTATGGGTTTTGTCTTTAGAATTTGGAGTAATTTTTCATGTCTCATTTTGTCAAATGCTTTCTCAAATTCATCTTAACAAACATCTACAAAATTACTAGCTTATTTAAAAATAATAATACTGACAATATGTTCTTTCTTGTTACAGCTTCAAACCATTTCGTGTGTCGATTTACCACATCGTTCTACTGTATTGTTCAACCGTATCATACGCCGCGTAAAGGTAGGAGTATATTTATGGACGGGGTCGAGTTCGCTCTCAATGGTAAGAATTTTACCTGAACTAAAAAAGGTAGAGTCCGAATTGGCTCCCATAGACAAAATTTATTTTACCTAAACATGTCGAAAATATCACCCAGCGTTGTCACTTCTTTCAAATTTTCTCTTTTTGTTAGAAACAGGTACCTTCCTAGAAATATCTATGGGAAAGGAGGAAGACCTAACCCTTCGGTCCTAACTTAACTTTCGGGTATTAGAGTGTAGAGCGCAAACCGGCCGATTTCAGGTAAGAGCGCAAAACGGTCGAGCGCATACCGGCCGACACCGATAATTTGTGTTAAAATTGCCACATATGCCAATGTTGAACTAAAACAAACTCTAAAAGTATTTGTCTAAAAGTATAATTTTCCTATAAAAAGTCTATATCACTATGTAAATTTCCTAAGCAGTATAAATATTACACGATTTGGCAACAATGTCTAATGTTTCCGCGATTATATGAGAGCCTACCCGCATTCATGCGGGAGCCAATTCGTACCCTTCTAAAATATACCTGAACGAAGCGGAGCGACTCGACACCGAAGCGGATATACCTAGATTATTGTCCACTAAATTAGTTCCGTCATTCTTAACTTGATTTTAAATGACAATTTTTAAATAATAAAATTGAAATAACTTTAAATTAAACCAAGTTCTCTAGGAAATATAAATTTCTACTTATATTACTAAGTTAGGAACTCCACATTTGTGTCTGAGTGTGATGCTAACTATATTATACTTTTTAAAATGGGATCACAAACAGTTTTTGGATCAGTAAGTTAACTAATCCTTGAAATTTTCGGATATCCAGGTTAAGTTGTGCAAGGCTGATCGAAGTACTTCTCAATAGCTGTCTAAAATAAGAATTTTGAAATGAATGATAGACATTATTATAGCCCATTCATCTTTTCACGTTTCACCAAACTGTTCATCCCGTTTACATCACTCAGTCATGACCGATTGTCCATCTTACCATCTTTGAAATTCTAGTTTTTGACAGCTAAAGGGTTGGCTTATAGGAACTGTTTTGTGATGGTGTGGAAATATGTCAGAATGAGTTGGTCGTCGTCTAAAATGGATTTTCGGCGTGATATTGTAACGCCACGTGTATCGTGGATCGTGAATGGAACTGGAAATGGGAGCAGAAAGGGAGAATACAAACAGAAGAAGAGCAGAAGAGCAAGTAAGTCATTTATAACTGCATAGAATATTTATTAACATGTATACATTATATATTATCAATATTTTCTTTTACTTATATCCATACTATGTGCATTATTGACCGTTGGTTATCATATTGGCTATCATAGCTTTATTTACCATAGCTCTGAACAGTGACGACGAAAACTAATTTGTAGTGACTGGTTTGAGTGACTGTACATGGCAATTGATTGGATACTTCGTCGCATGGCGACGGGTTAACTTCGTCATCATTCAATCTTCGCTTATCCACTGCTTGACATAGATCCTGGTCATAAGTTTACATCTATTTCGATCTTGTGCCGCTTTCATCCAATTCCTATAACAACGCTTTAGAGCATCAGTCTAACGTGTTGGTGGACGACCTCTGTTGTCTTGAAGTCGGTTGTATTTTTCTGATATTTGACAAAAGACAAAGCAAAAACTGAGTTTGATTGGAAATCATAAATTAACCATTTTCTTATTTTTTGCCTCAGTTAGCCCTATTTGATTTTTTTAGCATTTTATTTTTTTTTTAATTACTGCTTAAATAATTCAATATTAATTAATGCATTTGTGTGGAATGCGGGACCCATCAAGTGCCCGGGCCCTAGGCGGCCGCCTAGTTCGCGTAATGGTTAATCCGGCACTGCTTATGAGTATTTGTCTTTTTCTTTTAATTAAGTCTGTCCCATTTGGAATGAATAATTAGCTATCTTTTGTTAAGTCGAAATGGAATGAACGGCCGGAGTGATGACGTAGAAGTGTCAATTTTTATTGACATTGTCATGTCAGATTTTTCCAAACCTTTCCAAACAAATCTTGTTTAGTGTGGCCAAAATGTATTTTTACTCTGTGTGGAGTATGAAGGGAACCAGTCTCGTTGGAACTTTACCGCGCTGAGCAGATGGGACGTGAATTGTAAATTGTAGAATTCCCTCATCTTCCTTAGTCTCAGCATCCGTATGGCTTGCAAATTGTAGAAGCCTCGGAGGTGTAACCAGAGAAGGTTCCCATTGTTTTCATTCTGGTGGGATATGCTATATGCCATTAGAGTGAAAACTTAGTCTTTTGCTAGCAGTTGCCGCTAGGGCATCTATGCCATTTCGTTCGTTGCAATTCGGGACTGCACGCTGAGGTTTGTTTTGGTTGGATCAGTGAGAGCAGCATATGTGCCTCCTGAAGAGAGACTAATAAGTTTCGAAACCGGTAGAGGTGCTTGCAGCACTCTCTGATTGGACTGGAATATGGTTCGGCTGTATTTTCGTTTTGCAACGAAATTGAGAATGGTTATTCATTTTTGATTTACATTTACTCTGTGTGGAGTATGAAGGGAACCAGTCTCGTTGGAACTTTACCGCGCTGAGCAGATGGGACGTGAATTGTAAATTGTAGAATTCCCTCATCTTCCTTAGTCTCAGCATCCGTATGGCTTGCAAATTGTAGAAGCCTCGGAGGTGTAACCAGAGAAGGTTCCCATTGTTTTCATTCTGGTGGGATATGCTATATGCCATTAGAGTGAAAACTTAGTCTTTTGCTAGCAGTTGCCGCTAGGGCATCTATGCCATTTCGTTCGTTGCAATTCGGGACTGCACGCTGAGGTTTGTTTTGGTTGGATCAGTGAGAGCAGCATATGTGCCTCCTGAAGAGAGACTAATAAGTTTCGAAACCGGTAGAGGTGCTTGCAGCACTCTCTGATTGGACTGGAATATGGTTCGGCTGTATTTTCGTTTTGCAACGAAATTGAGAATGGTTATTCATTTTTGTATTTTTATTATTTTTTCAGTTTATATATAGAATATTCCCGTTTTTTGCAATATATAAGTATTGTTATAGTTACTACAACAATTTTATAAGGTTGTGTAAATAATTTAGCATGATATTTTATACATATAAATAACAATAAAATGTATGTATGGGTGAAGTAAGGTGAGAATTGATTTGATTTTTAGAAATTTTAGATTTTATATTTTATTTTATTGTTTTTTTTTAGATTTTATACTAATTTAAAAAGTCTTGAGTTTCGGTAAAACCTTACTTTTCAATGTGTTTACAATCTTTGTTTGGAAAGTGATCATAACACTGAATATAGCCGCAGTTGGTCGTGACGTCACACTCCAGCCGTCTATTGAATCATCTAATTGCGACTTATAAATACCAAAAACCTTCCAGATCTTATCGTTTACTTTTCTAACTAATAATTATAATTTATTGACATCTTAACACAGAATAGTGTATTGGTTTTTGATTCGTCAAATATTTTGTAACGAAAAGGAAACAGCCCTCTATAACTTTTCTTTGATTGGTTAAGGGATCATGAGATGAGAACTGGGGGAAAAACGTGGTTTTTTCTTGGGTTGGAAGCGATCGAGAGGAGCTTAAGAAAGATCATTATCGATCAGACGACCAAGTGAATAGGTCGATTCTTAGTGAACTGTGCAGTGTCTGGTGTGATGTCATCCTTTTCACCAGGCATATTTTGCACTTAGGTGCAATTATGAAGATCATCGATCTGGCTACAGAATTTGATGATCGGTAGTCAATGGCTTTTATTTCGGTATAGAAAACACCTCCTGTTCTTTTAGAACTCAGTTCAGGGTTAATTAAATATCTCAAGCAATTCTTATTAATAATCGTAGTGAAATGAAGTCGGTTTTTTAAAGTTACAAGTTAAGATAATAAAACAATAATGCATTGCTGAACTTTTCAAACTACATACTACTGTATATTCAAAAATTGTACCATCATTATTGTATTTTTGTGGTAGGTACCTACCAGTGAATTGAATAGTGCTACGACCGTTATATCTGGACTTAGCGTTGGAAGCTGCAGGCTATTTTTGCAGAAACACAAAGGTACCTACTTAATATTGTACATATTTATTTGTATTTGTGGATAATACCTCTTACAAAAAATGTAAAACCAGAAAGAGGTCCACATTAATTTCTTTTTTTTAATATTTTTTTTTTGTTTCATAAATAGTATTCACTTTTAATAATGTTTGCTTGTTATTAATTATCCATCTCCTTTCTCTCTGGTCGACTAAGTAAGAAAGAATAAGGTAGGTTTTATTAATCTTTATTATCTTTATTATATATCTTTATATGATTATATGAATTTATAATTTTCGTGAGATAATTATTTTTATTTAATTAATTTTCATTTGGTTTGTCTAAAGAGTTTTTCTTTGTGTTCCATTTCAAATATATGTAAAAACAAAGTGGCGCCCTTTCGGCTTTATATTGATTCATTATTTATTTATTTTCTTTTGTCCGTTATGTCCTAGTTTAGCTGTAGTAGCTATTTTCCCTTTTTTATTTTTGGTTATAGAGTTGGTTGGTTCTTTTTCCCTAGAGTTGGTTGTAAACCTCTCACCTGATCAAAACAACCTTGTGCAATTTCCGAGCAAGGATGACATACATCCACATGTGACATTTATAATCTTAAGACATCGACTTAATGTCGACTACTATATAGCATATAATGTAGCAAAAATGTTATTTAGAGGTTTTTACACCTATTGAAGAGGCTAGTTACAATTACTTGTACACTATACGTTTACACTGATGATGGTCAGTTTGACCGAAAACGTTTTGTACTTCCACTCCCTTGTGGATAAATTTTAAGAATTTTAATAAATTCATATACCTATATACAACAGAAGTGCTTACTTAATTCCACGTTTTTTTTTTAATTTTGTCTATTATTTATCATCTATTTCTTAGCTAATAAGAAAATCTAAAGAACCACACCCACATCTCTAACCAATTCTGAGCAACGGAGCCTTCGTTAATCCCGTATGTGGTGACAACTTCTTCTTCTTTCCTTTTTATTGCCACAACATCTAAGGACTAAAAAAATCATCCAAATCGGACAACAGGTTTAGGAAATTCGAGACATCTAATAGGTCTGGATCCCGCGTATGAAAAAAAAGTTGATTAATAGCAAGCTGAAAATTTGTTAATAGCTTAAGGGTGTCTAGTCTTACAAACTTTGATATATGGGAACACTGGAACAGGGGAAGTTTTAATTGTGGAACAGGTTAAAAATTTGGAACGGTCAGACCACGAAAACGGCACATGTATTTTGTCCGACAGAACAGACTTAAACTCTCGGAACAGAGATTAAACTCTCATGCAAAAATCAGACTGCTATTTATCACCAAATTGGCGTTTTAATGAGTGGAACATGTAGAATATGTCAAATGACAGGAATCATGACAGGTGATACACAGCAGTCTGATTTTTGCATGAGAGTTTAATCTCTGTTCGGAGAGTATAAGTCTATTCTGTCGCACAAAATAAATGTGACGTTTTCGTGGTCTGACACCCTTAAGCTATTAACAAATTTTCAGCTTGCTATTAATAAACTTTTTTTTCATGCGCGGGATCCAGAGCTATAACGTGTACTATTCATCGAATGAGACGATTTTTTTGCTCTCAAGTTTATAAGATTTTTTGGGTAAACTATTACAGAATTATACAAATAAATAAAATTGAAACTGTTGAAAAAATATAATGTTGAAACAGTTACAATGAAAATAAAAAGTAGTGATTAAATAGTCTGATGGTATTTATAGTAGGTAGTAGGTAAACCAGTGTAGCCATAGCCCTCGCGATCAAACTGGACCTTTATATCGACTCTGCCATCTGTATTCTTGTTCCTTTTTATTTCCTGTCTGAACTCTTCATCTAATGTGATTAAAAACTTTAATGGTGCACAAGCTAGAGGACATTTCACTTTAATGCGTATACCAAATCTGAAGTAAGGTAACTCGTATTTTCTATCATCCGAAAAGTGATGTATTTTATCCATTTCATCAATGAAAAACTGATCATCTCTGGATGGATGATCGTCATCGAATATTTCAAAGGGATAAGAACAATCATTCGTCACGTCATTAAAATCAAAGTTGTTTCCAATATACAAACCATCGAATTGCGTGTATCTACTATGATCAGGCTTTCTCGTTTTAGGAAACGATGTATCTTTTCTGTACCGTACCTGTCGTTCATACTGAGCTTCTTGCAAAAGCTTTTGGTCGTAAGCTTGTACAATTCTTCTAAGTCTCATGTGACTCATACGTATGTATTGATATTGATTTGAGCATTTTACAGATTCTCCTGGAAGTAATGCCAACCATGAATGTCGGAAACCGTAGGAATATTCTCCAATAAAGCGATTTTTAAGAAGGATTTTTTCTTTTACTATCCTTCTTCGTGCGAATTGGCTACAACAGTCAATTAGGTCTATAATTTTACAGCCAATTTGTATCGGAAAATTAGGTACTAGTTTTTCCACTACCTCATCGAAATGTATACAATACTTTTTCGTCATTTGAAATATCATTATTATCTCATGAGGAAAATCGTCGGCCCATCTCAAAGCTGGGGCAGAAAGTAAATGTGGACACTGTATAAATTTGTCTATAAATGTAAAATATACATCAAGCAATTTTCCTGCAAAAATACAAGATTTGGCAGTTCTGTAATATTCGTTGTACACATATCTCCAAACAGTAGCCACAACGATATCATATTGTGTCTTTAAAATCTCTAACATACTCAAAAGTTTTAAATCACATTCGATTTGCGTATGATCAACAGTGCGTTCTAACGATTGTTCAGTGGTTATTGTTAGATTAGTGATCGTTTTGCCAATTTTTTTTTACAAGAACCATTTAACATCCTTTCAGCTATTTCTTTAAATCTGTGATTAACTAAACGCACATTTTCACTTAAATCCCTTCTAGACATATTTTCAAAAACGAGATTCAAAATTTCAGTTGGAAGAGATGGAATAGGTTTGAGTGTCTGTTGTCCATATTCAAGTTTTCTTCTTTTGGATCTTGTATAGTACCCAGGCATTTTGTTGTAACTATTAATATAACTATCAATACTTATTAATTTCTTCCTTATTTTCGATCTTAATATTTGTCGAACTACTTTTAAGTAGTACTACTACTTAAAATTAAAAGGCTTCTTAATTAATATTGTGTCACAATCTGACAACTTTATATTTCTGTCAAATTTGATGTTATTTATTCTTTATTTTAATATATTCTTTTATAACCCCCTCTGTGGCGCATTGGTAAGAGCGTCTACCTTTGAAACGAAAGGTCGGGAGTTCGAATCCTACCAGGGGCAGAAATTTTTCATTTATTATAAATTAATAAATGAAATAGCTATTTGTATAACAAGGGAGGAAAATGCTACTTTTCCTCCCGAGAATGAAGTTTACTGCCCGACGCGTAGCGGAGGGCAGTAATCATTCAAGGGAGGAAAAGGCACTTTACTCCCATGTTATACATATGGTTTTTCCACCTTCCTCAAATACCAAGTCATTTTTTCATTTTTACTTAATTTATTTATGTAACTAACCAACAAAATTTATTAGAACTAAAACTAACAAGTACGTACAATATAACTGTCAACTGTCAAATATAAGTCAAATTAATAATGTAAACATTGTTAAATCAAAATAACAATTTACTGTTTTTTACCATTCTGCAAAATACAGAGTGTTTTATAAATAAACGTTAAAATGTATAGAAACTTAAGTAATAGAAAATAGATATTGTACAGGGCGTCAATAAGTTACATTTCATGAATAAAATACCATGACGTCACTTTTACTTAAATATTTTCCTCCCTAGGGAGGAAAAGTACAACTTTGCTCCCTACAATTAGGTCCGGAAAAGTATACTTTCGGTAGAGGTAGGTGGAAATAGCTATTTGTATAACAAGGGAGGAAAGTGTAACTTTTCCTCCCGAGAATGAAGTTTACTGCCCGACGCGTAGCGGAGGGCAGTAATCATTCAAGGGAGGAAAAGGCACTTTACTCCCATGTTATACATATGGTTTTTCCACCTTCCTCAAATAACAAGTCATTTTGTCATTTTTTCTTAATTTATTTATGTAACTAACCAACAAAATTTATTAGAACTAAAACAACAAGTAGGTACAATATAACTGTCAGCTGTCAAATATAAGTCAAATTATGAATGTAAACATTGTTAAATCAAAATAACAATTTACTGTTTTTTACCATTCTGCAAAATACAGGATGTTTTGTAAATAAACGTTAAAATGTATAGATACTTCGTAATGTAAAATAGATATTATACAGGGCGTCAATAAGTTATATTTCATGAATGAAATATTATGACGTCACTTTTACTTTTCCTCCCTAGGGAGGAAAAATATTTTCCTCCCTAGGGAGGAAAAGTACAACTTTGCTCCCTACAATCAGGTCCGGAAAAGTATACTTTCGGTAGAGGTAGGTGGAAAAATAGTTTCTGTCCTTGTGGGATCGGTACTCACCGGAGGGACCGCAGACGTTCGGAAAAAATTAGCGTCTCTTTGCAAAGACAATGACGTCGACTTTGCAAAGTAACAAGACACTTACTCAACACACACACTACACATTACTCCCCTGACTTAGTGATAAGTTATATGTACAATTACGTGGCTAAAGGTTCTAGTTCTAAACCAAAGCCAGAATCAGAGAAAAAAAAATATTATTTTATATTTAATTAATCTTTCATTAAATAAAGAAGAGTTATTGGAAATAGTGGGACTGTATACTAAACTCATAAAATTTTGTGGAATTTATTTCTTCAAAATATTTTTATTTTGTACAATAAATCATTTTCCCTTTTGTTATCAATACATTATAATGGTGTAAATAAATACTTATTGATTGGCGTAAGGGGTATGTTATTTGCATATGTCTGTTTACTATTAATAATAAATATTGGCTGTGAACGGGTATGTTTACAAGTTACAAAAATGACAATTTCTTTTAAAATCTACAAAAATATACAGGGTGTCCCATTTAAAGTAACTAAGTTAAGGGTATTTCCGGTGAAACCGGAAGTGAAGGAGTAACAAAAAATATGGTATCAGATGACTTTTGCGCCACTGTACTTGCATGTAAAGTTTCAGAAATATTGTTCTTTTGGTTTCAAAGATATTTGTTTAGTTCCATACTTTATCCCAACCTAGTATTTATAAAACGTTCAACGAATACGAACTAACGATTTATTTTTATGTATTTAACAAAAGCAAAGAAAAGTGTAACTGTAGGTATACATTCTTATTTATTGATCTCTCCAGGTTCATATATATACGTGTTTGTATATGCGTAATTGCTTGAAAATGTGATTTCTACTCACGCTAACGTGCTAACAAACACGAGACTATATATATTTATATTATTATTGTTGGAATTTCCGTTTTCCTTCTCATAATAAATTAAATCGTCGATTCTATGCAAATAGAGGCACTGGCAGGATATACTTAAAATCAATGAACACAGTTGAAAATACTAATAATGTTCAGTTTTGTATAAAAATAAGATTTCCAAAATTTCACGCTTCAAAAACTCATAATAATTTAGAAGTACAAATTTAAAGTCTTCTTTATCTTAAAATAGTTCAAACGACCCGTAACATCACAGAGTTTAACTATGTGGTTCAGTTTATGGTTATATTTACGTATATTCTTCTTCTTCTTCTTTAGTTTATTGGCCTTAACCTACTTGGGTATTTAGCCAGATCGTCGTCGGGGAATAAAGGAAAAATATTTATATTCTAGTGATATTTATCGTATGTCATTGTAATAAAATATACCAGTTTGTTGAGATTGCAGTTTGATACAGTTTTTAAAGGAAAGGAAAGAAGGTTTACTATTGAAAATAAAACCATTTTGTAAAAGCACAAATTTTCTATGAATAGTTCAAACGATCAAAAACATTTGTAACGTCACATAACTGTATTTTCTACTGACGTTTATAATGTCAAATTTATAATATAATAGTGTCCCGTTTTATACCGCACGCGGCTTTGGGAGTATAGTAGGGTAGTCTGCTATATCTAGGACCTACGGTATACAAGGAAGATAACAGGGCCAGTGCTACGCTTCAACCGCCTATTATTACCCCTGGTTTTACCCAAGGTACTCATTTTATTCAGGCTGAGTCGACCTGGGGCCTATAGACATTTTAAAAATGTCTAGTTGTTCTTGCCGGCGGTAGGATTTGAAATCCGGACCACCGGCATGCGAGGCAAGCACACTACCACCTGCGCTACGCCGGCCCTCAAATGTCAAATGTCAAATGTCAAATTTAAAATTATATATTTAATTGGTGTAGAATGTAAACATACAACCCCGTGACGTCACGACGCGTTTTGGGGTGGCTGGTATAATTTGAATTTTTAGTCGTCTTTAGGGGCCAAACGAAAGACAAACAAAACTTTTTTATTTTTGATACAGGTTCTAAATTATGTTCTGTTGTGGTTTATACCATTTTTTTTCGAATTTAGAATTTTATGCAAGTTCCCTATTATTATAGAGTCTTACTCTGTCAAATACTTTCTTCAAGTCTTTTTTTTTGAAAAATGGCTTTGGAAGAACCAATTAGCCAGACTTGTTCGTGATTGATTGCAGATTCATAGTCATAAATTTCCTATTTCATAACATAAGTACACACTACAATATTATTTTTAAATTTATTCTTTAAGTCAATCAGACATAGAAACGCTGGTATGTTATATATCAGAATTTCTATGTCTGATTGACAGAATTGTCAAATGTAGAGTAAGACTGAGATAAAATATATCCATCTTCTGTATAATAGAGATGTCCCCCTAGATATCATAAAAACTATTGAAAACATCTATCAAAACAACAAAACGGAAGTCAGAAAGATGGACAACCACCTCCATAGCTAAGTGTTTCGGCCCTGCAGCACTGGGCAAATCATTCTCCACGTCTCCGATAGATGTCTCGTCTTTTGTCATTGCTTTACAAGCACACTCAACTCTTATCAGAGAATAAAACTACATATCATTGACCTAGATCCCAATTGATGTGTTCTCGGGCAAACTGAAGTCGAGTTTGTTTCTGACATTCGTTCAAATTTGGGTCGTGTGTTAGCTCGTCTGGGAGTCAACGTGGTAGCCTTAATCCGTCCGTCTTATAACTATCGAACTATTCCTCAATGACAATTGAACCTCAACTCCTGTCACGTGCTAACTTCTCAAGGCACTCAGAACAATAAAACGATCATCCCTTTCTGTCATTACACGTCGCCGACCCGAATTTGGTCGTCGACTGTAGCTACTGTCACCTGGTATCGCCGGTAAACCCTTGAGACAGCAGACTGCGTCATAAGGAGGTGACGGACAACAGTCCTCTGACTATATCCCTCTTGCAATGATGCTATTACCTGAATCGCCTTCACTGGTGAAGTATCCATTTTGTAAAATATTCACTTACTGCACTTCGAAGTGTACACACAGGTCAACGTTTGAAAAGCGACTGAGACGACCACTGGCAAATTTATAGAGGTCTAAATTGGGTAGAATATGCCCGTTACAATGTGAAGCGTCTAATGTCTTCTGATTGATGAGTAATGGTCGCTGGGTTTAATTAGTTAGGTAGTAGAGACAATGGACTGTTTAGATTTGTAGAGATAAGATATATATGGGCATTTAGTATAGCAAAAATGAATAAATGTGTGTGTTTGTACGCAAATGTGAAAAAGTTGACCTGGCTATATGTTCATAAATTGTATCAATGTTAGAGAAAATATCGCACCTACCTTTAAAATGGGTGTAATTGGCCGGTATCTCCAGGATTGGGCAGCATCTCCATGACGGAACGGCCACCCGGGTGGTAAACTAGGCAAATGTGTCTCGTTCGACGTAGAATTTCGTACTGACTTGAGTTTTGTCTTCCTTGTTCCTTGGCAAGGTTCAGGTACCGCCCTTTCGGGGTAAAGAAAACACATGTGGTTCCTTGAAACACTTTCTAGCCTGATACATGTGCCAAGCAAACTTTGATCCCCTTTTGTCAAAGTGAGTGCATTCTCTCTTTCAACAAGAAAACATTTTTATGAACAGCCAGGGGTGTAGAAAAGAAGGATTTAACTATAAAATCTATTATGTAAAATGGAGTTAAACTATGTATATATTTATTATAAGAAAACTAAGAGGGTATTTGCTATTACACAGTTAAGTAGTCATATGCTTAACTATAAAAAACTAATAAACTAAAATACGTTGCATACTTTCCCAAACACAATGTTTGCTGCATTCTCTATGCCATACAGAAGAAGACAAATTTTACAACATGTTGCCAATTTACAACAAACAATTATTTTTTGAAAGCTTTATAATAGACAACATTTTTTGCATTAGTTTTAATTCGAAGAACAAAACATGAAATTACTAAGCGTAAACTACAATAATTCGTCGAGTGAATCGAATTTTTGCTCTCAAGTGTAGTTTTCCTAAAACTCATAGTCATCAAAATTCATTCCCGTGGCTGTTATGTTCTTTTTTCAAATAGTATTTTGATAATCTATTAGCTTCCCCAAGTGTCGTGTTAAAGCGATCCCTTAAAGTGATAATACATTTAAAAGGAGTAGAGCTTTTAGAAATTGCTTTCTTCCCAAGGGTGCCCTGGCCTAGTATAAAGCATCAAAATTTATGTAAAATAGGGATCCAGTTGGTTTGTAAAACGAAAAACCGCTTATCCTGATTTAGTCGTTTTCTGTAAAATCTGTTTTCTTTAGAATTTATTTCGTTTGTACCGTATATTGATAGTAGAACGCGAATGTGTATATCTTGCATAAACCTTGCGAGTTATATTAGATCGTGAAATAGGAAGAATGCCATTAGCGTATCCTATTTTAAGGATAAAAGCAAACAAAGAAATATTGATATTTTGTGCAGTGATAATATTTTAAGTATGGGTGATTCCATTTCAAATCACTCAATTTTGGAACAAAAAACTTTTGGATTTTCGATTTGTCTGAAAATTCGCATCTGCAAGATGTAGAAATAAAACATTTAAGGTCGAATTGTGTTCTTTTTCTTCTTTTTTTTTCAAAATTTTATTTTAAGCGATTTTACAGTGATTTGGTATTCATTTAAACAAATTTGCATTTTCTATCGTAAACTATCAATAGTATGGTATAGTTAGACCCAAACCCCGACATCCAAAGTGAAAGTTATCCTCCAACACCAAATTGTTCAATATGATCCACATAATGTTCAGAAAAAAGTCACACCATTTTGAGCGTCGGGTTTGGGGGGGGGTTGGGGGGGATTTTTCGTCAATATTTCTAAAACTAAGCGGTTTAGCATGAACAACCCTCTATACAAAATTGTTCTACATTAAATTTGAAATAAAAAAGGCCCTATGCATAAATCTTCTAAAATGAACGGTTCCAAAGTTACGGAGGTAGTATAGTATAATTGGTCCAAAAAAGGCCTAACCCAGATATCCAAAGTAAAAGTTTTCCGTCAACACCAAATTGTTCTATATGGTCCACATATTGTTCAGTAAAAAGTTACACCATTTTGAGCGTCAGGTTTGGGGGTGAAATGGGGGAGAAGTCGGTAAATTAGTAGTTTTTTTAAGTTTCTCGTCAATATTTCTAAAACTATGCTTTAGCGTAAGGAATGTCTTATAGAAAAATATTCTACATAAGATTTAAAACAAAAAATGTGCTATACATAATTGTTATAAAGTCAACGGTTCCAGAGTTACGGAGGGTGAAAAGTGAGGGTTTTCGATCCTTTTTATATTTACCGATTTCTCCCCCCTCTCCCCCCAAACCCGACGCTCAAAATGTTGTGACTTTTTTCTGAACATTATGTGGACCATATAGAACAATTTAATGTTGGAGGATAACTTTCACTTTGGATGTCTGGGTTTTTGATATAATTATATCATAAATATTGCCCAAAAAATATAAAAAGTATCGAAAACTTCGACTTTCACTCTCCTTAACTCTGGAACCGTTGATTTTATAACAATTATGTATAAAATATTTTTTGTTTTAAATTTCATGTTGAATATTTTTGTATATAACATTGTTTACGCTAAAGCATAGTTTTAGAAATATTGATGAAAAACATAAAAAAAAAAACTACTAATTTACCGGCTTCCTCCCATCTCCCTCCCAAACCGGACGCTCAAAATAGTGTAACTTTTTACTGAACAATATGTGGACCATATAGAACATTTTGGTGTTGAAGGAAAACTTTTACTTTGGATGTTTGGGTTAGGCCTTTTTTTGAACCAGTTATACTATACTACCTCCGTAACTTTTTAACCATTCATTTTAGAAAGATTATGCATAGGGTCTTTTTTATTTCAAATTTAATGTAGAACAATTTTGTATAGAGGGCTGTTCATACTAAACCGCATAATTTTAGAAATATTTGCGAAAAACTTAAAAAACTACGAATTTACCGATTTATCCCCTCTCTCCCCCCAAACCTGACGCTCAAAATGGTGTGACTTTTTTCTTTACATTGTGTGGAGTATATAGAACAATTTGGTGTTGAAGGATAACTTTCACTTTGGATGTCTGGGTTATGCCATCTTTTGCATCAACCATACTATACTACAATGTAAAACATAATATGTTAATAGAAGAGACTGAAAAATGTCATAATATGGCATTATAACAAGTTATTTTGATTCAAAACAAGTTTTTGACCAAACTTCATAGTGTACAAAACGTTAAAATACCGTTATTAATATTTTCCTCCATTTCCAAAATATATCATAATCTATTTGGCGGAAAAATTGCCAACATATAACCAAAACATAGGACTTTAAGTGGTTAGGAGGATTTGAATTATATTACAATAATAAAAAAGTTACATGCAATATCATAGTCAAAAATATAGGCGTCTGTTGTAAGTACCATCAACTAGGAAAATATCGACCTCACGACAAAAATTGTTAAAAAGAAATTGTAATAATTGGAAACTCGAATTATTTTAAACAATTTCAGTGTTTACCATTTTTGTCGAAAAAGGTTAAAAATGGCGGGAATATTGAGCAAAAACGGTTCTCCTTGAAAATCAAGATGACGGCTAACCTAACGGAGGAATTTATTCGCGATTTTAAATTTAGCCTACTGTTGACCCCCCCCCCCCCCCCTCCCAATGATTAGAAAAATAAAATTTTTGGGCAGCTCGCCACGCAAGGTCAAATGCTATCTCGACTGGACTAATATTCTTTTGAGTCATATATTATTGCATGTAATTTTTTTCGTATTGTAATATAATTCAAATCCTTCTAATCACTTAAAGTCCTATGTTTTGGCTATCTGTGGGCAAATTTTCAACCAAATAGATTATGACGCATTTTGGGAATGGAGGAAAATGTAAAAAACGGTATTTTACCGTTTTCTACACTATAAAATTTGATCAAAAACTTGTTTTGAATCAAAATAACTTGTTATAATGTCATATAATGACATTTTTAAGTCATATCTATTAAAATGTTATTTTTTACATTGATACTTTACAATAGAAAATGCAAATTTGTTGAAATAAACACCAAATCACTGTAAAATCGCATAAAAAAACATTTTTATACAAAAAAAGAAGAAGATTTTTTGACCTAAAATATCTTATTTTTACGTCTCACAGAAGCTATACACCAAGTTTTGGAAAAATAGGAGACCCAAAATTTTTGCCTGAGTGATTTGACATGGAACGTTACGTCTACATATCGCACCTCCACTCAAATAGTGCCACAACTTCAAAAAATTTAAAAACGGTTTTATTCCACCAACAGTTTAATAAAACTACAAAATCTTATCTCAAAAAGTGTTACGTTCTTCTTTTTCTTCTTACTCTCTTTCTTGGCTTGCATACTTGTGCATCTGCCAGTAAAGTTTTACTTTTATAGTTCAAGTATTTGTCATATCATTAGATCACACAAGAGTCATTATATGATTACTAAAATCAACGGTGCACTTTTTGGGAAAAGTTATTTACCAGCAATTTTATTGCTGGAATCGAATCTTATGATTGTATATATTAATAATATAGGTATGCAAAAGATAGTGTGCTACTTTTTTTATAAACCATATGGCGCCCGAAAATCGTGTTTTTTCAAATCTCTATAACTCCAAAGATTTTAACTTTACACCAAAAACACGCAGATAATAATTCACCGTAATTAGATTCTGCATAGAGACGTGTTCTTCCCGATTTACTTCGACGAAAATTTTCCACGGAAAATGGCGGTTTTTCCAACAAAATCTTTAATTTTCAACTAAAATTTTAGATCAGTAATTGTTTATCAATAATTAAATAACTTAGTAATGCAAGTTTTTTCGTATAGATTATAATTCCAGAAGCCGATGGAAATTGAATGAACAGTTTAGTAACAATTGAATTGTTAATTAAAAATTTACGGTCGCTATAATAACCACAATAATTATGATACATAAGTGTAACTATGATTTTTGTATAAAAAGACACTGTACCTATCTAATGTACTTTACGGAATTGAAATTGGACTCTTTAACGCATTACTAAATGTCAAAATTGCTTGTTTTTAAAAATTTTTAATTTGTTTAAATATATATTGTTTAAATAATAATTACACACCTTTCAAATGAGAATATTTGTGTTTTTAACGTTAAAAGGTACACTTGTAGTAAGTTTATCTAAAATAAGTCTACCACTGGAAAAATATGTAGTTTTCTTCCCTTCTAAATAAATTAGTCAATTATATCAAAACAAAAGCAACTTTGACATTTAATAATGCGTTAGTTAGATGGCTCTACTCGAGTTCCTTGGGAGTAAAAAAAGAATGAAGAAATTTGCTCCATGGGAAGCCGAGAAAATGCATTTGTTTAACGTATACCGATTTTGAACTTTGATATTACAGTTTCTCCAACCTAATTTTTGATAAGAATTTTGCTATTTTTGGCAATTTTCACTCGTAATATCTATAGTTTTTATTATAATAATATATGTTATGAGTATTTTAAAGATAGGAAAATTGGTGCGGAAAAAGAGGACAAAAATAAAAAGGTTCAAAAATTATGATCCTCTTATTTATATTTTTGCCGTAAATGCTTTTCAAATTTGACCGGTTGTATCTCAGGAACCACTTATCTTAATTAAACGTTTTTTCTTTTAATAGAAGCATACTGCCACTTTTGCTCCAGTATCGTTTTCTCGATTTAATTTATTTTAATATTTCCCAAGATATTCTATTTGTTTATAAGCCAAAAAATTGTTTATACTTTTAAAATATTCCTGAGGCCACTTAAATAGTCCAATTTCAATTCAGGTAGATAGGTACAGTGTCTTTTTATATATAAATCATGGTTATTCTTATGTATCATAATTATTGTGGTTATTGAGACTACAGCCAAGTACTACAAAAACTGAAGTATCAGCTTTTCATCTAAACAACAAGTTGGCAAACAGAGAAGTACGAGTGTATTTTAATAACAAGCTTTAAAACACAATAAATACCCGAAATACCTTGGGGTTACTCTAGACAGAACGCTCACATTCAGAGAACACCTGACGAAAACAGCAGCAAAATTGAAACCACGCAACAATATAATACAGAAACTCTGCGGCACTACATGGGGGTCCACAGCATCAACATTAAGATCCTCTGCTCTTGGCCTGATATATCCGGTGGCACAATACTGTGCTCCAGTGTGGCTAAATAGCAGGCATACCCACCTGGTCGACACCCAACTAAACCGTACTATGCGTATGATAACAGGCACAATTAAGCCCACCCCTACAATGTGGCTACCTACCCTTAGTAATATAGCACCACCCAACCTACGCCGCGAACATGCATTGGTTAAAGAATATAACAAAATAATGGACAGTCGCCAGCTTCTAGTCCACAACGACATCCCCGATATTCTTGGAAACCGTCTCCGATCCAGGTTACCCCCTCTACAATCTGCTCAAGCGCTGCAGCAATCCAACTTTGACTTAAATACCCGATGGAAAGAAGATTGGGAAAGTAGGACAGATCCGCATTACCATAGTCTACCGGACATCATAGGGAAACCTGGCGAATTTGAACGTCCCCGTAAGATTTGGGCAGCCCTTAATCGAATTCGAACAAACTGTGGAAGATGCGCCGACTCCCTCCACAGATGGGGTAAACTCCCCTCGCCTTCTTGTGACTGCGGCGCTGCAAGACAGACGATCAGTCACATTGTTCAAGACTGCCCACGCAGAGCATACACAGGCGACCCTATAGACTTTGTAATGGCAACCGAAGGGTCAATCGAATATATAAAAAAGTTGGACATCTGTTTGTGATGCATTGTATAATGCATAAATCTAAATATATTCTGTGATATACTTAAGCCATACGCTAAATAAAATAAATTGTGGTTATTATAGCGACCGTACATTTTTAATTAACAATTTACTTGTACCTAAATTGTTTATTCAATTTCCATCGGCTTCTGGAATTATAATCTATACGAAAAAAGCTTTTATATTAACAAATTATTTAATTATTGATAAACAATTACGTATCTAAAATTTTAGTTGAAAATTAAAGTATTTGTTGGAAAAACCCGAATTTTCCGGGAAAAAAATTTTCGTCGAAGTAAATCGGGAAAAATACGTCTCTATGCAGAATTTAATTGCGGTGAATTTTTATTTGGGTGCTTTTGGTGTAAAGTTAAAATCTTTGGAGTTATAGAGCAAAAATTGAAAAAAACACGATTGTCGGGCGCCATTTTGTTTATAAAAAAAGGAGCACACTATCTGCGGACTTTGCATACCTATATTATTAATACAGATTCGATTCCAGCAATAAAATTGCTGGTAAATAACTTTTCCTTGTATTTTGCTAATTAGCCCAGAGTATTAGTTTGTTTGTGACATATAGTTCGTCCGCTTTAACTTTTCCCATGCGGTACGATTCATTTTCAATCAAATTAAGTTAAAACAGAAAGTGAAACGTACGGCGATGTGTGTAGTATATAGTATACAGTATACAAAATGTATATAAATATCGACGTTTGTTTCACTTTATGTTTTGACTTAATTTGATTGAAAATGAATCGTACCGCATGGGAAAAGTTATAGCGGACGGACTATATATCACTTTAGTTGTTAATTTTAGAGTTGTGTTTAATAAATTAATTCCTCTGTAATTGTCCGGGTCCGATGTGTCTCCATGCTTGTCGTCCATACTTTAGGAGTTCATCTGATATTCCGTCCTTTCCTTGTGATTTTATATTTTTAATGTTCTTAATGTTCCTTTACCTCTCCATCCTCCATATTTATTTCTTCGTGTGTCGTCATTTCAGGTGTCGGTGGTTAATTTAATCGTCACCTTTAACAAATAGAGATTGAAAGTTGTCTGTCAATCTTTCCTTCTGAACGTGTTTAGTATTTATTAGTTCGTGCATATCTTTCCTTTTTTATCTTCTGATTATTCTCCATATTTCTTTTTGTATTCCTGGTACCAAAAGAATTTTATTAACAGCAAGCTGAACATTTGTTAATAGCTTAATGGTGTCTAGCCAGACAAACTTTAATGTATGAAACAAGGGAAATTTTAATTGTGGAACTTATCATCCTGACAAGTTTATGATTGTCAAAACTAGCAGGTTGTTTTTAAGTTACCTCAATAGCAAACATATTATACAGTGAGCACGTAAAGGTTGGAATAAATTCATTTTCTCGAGAATGGACGATTTTGGAAAAAAGTCCTGAAACAGGTCAATTTTTATTTTTAAATTACGACTTTTTGACATATGTATTATACTAGTGACGTCATCCATCTGGTCGTGATGACGTCATCGATGATTTTCTTAAATAAAAATAGAGATTGTGTGATAGCTCATTTGAAAGGTAATTTAATTCTCAATTAAGTAATATAAACATTAACATAATTAATTATATAGGGCGTCCAAAAAAATTATTTCTTTAATTCAATTTATTGACATAAAAAGAAGAATGTGTGTAATTTATTTAATTCAAAATTCATTTTCCTGCTATCAGAAAACAGGAAAAATATTTATTTGGCAGATAAATATTGTTTTTTGCTAAAATTCAATATTAAAGCAGCCACCCACCAGCCTCGTGACAGTTTAAACATTTAATTTAAGCGAAAAGCCATGATTATTTTTTAAATAAACATTTTTTTCTGTTTTCTGAGAGCAGTAAAATGTATTTTGAATTAAATAAATTACATACATTCTCCTTTTTATGTCAATAAATTCAATCCAAAAAAATTTTTTTTGGACACCCTGTATAAATACTTGTGTTAATGTTTATACTACTGAATAGATAATTGAATTACCTTTCAAATGAGCTATCACACGACCCCTATTCTCATTAAAAAAAAAGAATGTGTGTGTACTTTGTACGCACGTAAGAAGTTATACTTCTATTATATGATTTAAACGAAATTAATATACTTTTTATTTATATTTTGTTTAAATATTAAACTAATTTATACTTGCTACTTCTCAAACATTTTTATTAGAACAGTGCCAAAAATTAAAATAATAAAAGAATAAAACACACACAAACACATTAAACAAGCCACAAATGATGTCTGAACATTAATTGTCGAAAATTTTTTTAACTAAATACGTATTTTCTGAAGATACAATTATATAATAAATATACTTACAATCATAAAATGTATTAAAAAAAACAAAAAAGAAAGTTTCTATTGGGACTCGAACCAGCGCTGATAAGAGCGGTTGGTATTGGAATTCATTCGCCTTCTCCGCTTAGCCACGGACACTATGTGTCATTATTTACGAAGATCGACTAACTAAACGGATTAAACTTGTGATATTTTGATATTTTGAAAATTGATCAAATTATTTTAATTTTGAATTGAAATGATTTAGAATTGAAAAAATACAACAAAACATAGAGTAAAAAAACAATATATTACGTGAATATTGATAGAATTTTTGATGGTAATCAAATTATATAAATAAAAGTATTACATACTATGTATTTTGGCAGATCAAATAGGTAGGTTTATACCCATGATACATTAACAATTATTACGTACCTGTTGCTTTTAAAAACTATTTAAAAGTCACTACAATATTATAAACTTTTTTGTTTCTGTCCTCACAACAATAAAACTAATATATTATAGATTTGTTTACCTTTACCTTTACCTCCAAACCACAGCTGCCATATCGGATAATTTTTGACATGTCATTTGAACATCCAATCAGAACAAAGTTATAATGCGCATGCGCCGGGCTGATAGGTTTTAACATATAAAAAAATCACCCTCTATCGCCGGTAAAGAAGTATAACTTCAAAAATCTTCGATGACGTCATCACGCGCAGATGGGTGACGTCACTGGTATGATATATATGCCAAAAAGTCGTAATTTAAAAACAAAAATTTACCTGTTTTTGGATTTTTTACAAAATTGTCCATTCTCAAAAAAATGAATTTATTCCAACCTTTACGTGCTCACTGTATGAAAACAATGTTTGTCTAACAGATTTGTTGGGCATTTTAATAAGTCCGACACGTAGAACATGTCAAATGACAGGAATTATGTTGATAATAAATAGCAGTCTGATATTTGCATGAGAGTTTATAGTCCTGTCCCCAGGGGGGGGGGTACAACGGCCTCCTTAACCCTTAAACGCCCAACCTTTTTTAGGTTCCATGTACGCCCAAGGGTGGGTAAAAAATGTCCACCTCGAAAATAGCTAATATATTTATTGAGAGTTGTTGGAAATGGATTAAACTTAAGGATCTTATATTTAATAAACACAGCATCATGTAAAATGTTAATATAAACAATTTACAAACCTTACAACAAAATTACAATGTACATCAAAATTAACATACCAGTAAAAGCCAGTAATTCAAATTTGTCGATTTTCTCCATATTCTTCCTTTCAGCCTCCTCATTGGCGAATAAATATGTCTATTATGTAATTATACGTCGATAATTATATGGATTATGTTCCTACCAACGAGAAATTATATAGAAACCTTTAGTAACAAGTTTTACCAAGGGTGTACTTTTTATGCCCACCCATATTTAACTCAAGCTATTACTTTTATTTTTAAAAATATCGGTAGATACAATTTAACATCCGATAAAAGGCTGTCTTTTTAACAATAAATAATTTTTGGAAAATTTTTAAACACGTAATAAGTATGTTACAAGGGAATAGGCATTAGGTGGACATTTTTTACCTACCCTTGGGCGTTTAAGGGCTAATTCAGATGGACTTACCCAAGTTATTTTTACGTATTTTGACCCGTAGAACACGAATTTTTTGGGTAACAGTTGATCCGGATGTCGATAAGGTTGTTATAACCAAAGAACTTGAGGAATTACATAACAGCGATTTTTCGCAAAACAAACCATTTTTTTGTATTTTTTGGGTGATTATAACATCCGATAAAAGGCTGTCTTTTTAACAATAAATAATTTTTGGAAAATTTTTAAACACGTAATAAGTATGTTACAAGGGAATACGCATTAGGTGGACATTTTTTACCTACCCTTGGGCGTTTAAGGGTTAATTCAGATGGACTTACCCAAGTTATTTTTACGTATTTTGACCCGTAGAACACGAATTTTTTGGGTAACAGTTGATCCGGATGTCGATAAGGTTGTTATAACCAAAGAACTTGAGGAATTACATAACAGCGATTTTTCGCAAAACAAACCATTTTTTTTGTATTTTTTGGGTGATTCTCAGCAAAAAATGATCTTACAAGTTTTTTCGTAGGATGCATAGTTTTCGAGATAAACGCGGTTGAACTTTCAAAAAATCGAAAAAGTGCAATTTTTGAAGCCAAATAACTTTTGGCTAAAAAATAAAATAGCAATTCTGCTTACTGCATTTGAAAATTCAAGTCATTTTATATCGGATTTAATTATTTGCATCGCTAAAAATTAAGTTTTTATTTTTTAAACAAAGCCATTATCACATAGTGTTTCCCGTGCCCAATGCATGCGTTTTAATTTACATACGTAATCTACGTAGAAATTGTCTGTATGCGTGAATACTCGTTCGATTTCAAATGAGAAATGCATTGAAAACATAATTCAATCACTATGTGTTTACAGCTTTGTTCAACAATAAAAAAATTAATTTTTAGCAATGAAAGTAATCACAACCGATTGAATTTGACTTAAACTCTCAACTGAGGTAAGCAGAATTGCTATTTTATTTTTTAATCAAAAGTTTTTCGGGTTCAAAAATTGCAATTTTTCGATTTTTTTAATGTTCCATCGCGTTTATGTCGAAAACTATGCATCCTACGAAAAAACTTGTAAAAACATTTTTTGCTTAGAATGACCCAAAAAATACAAAAAAATGTTCTGTTTTGCGTTCTTTGTTCTTTGTTTATAACAATCTTATCGACATCCGGATCGACTGTTACCCAAAAAATTCGTATTCTACGGGTCAAAATACATAAAAAAACTTGGGTAATTCCATCTGAATTAAGGATGCCGTTGTACCCCCACTGGCGACAGGACTATTAATGAAAGGGTAACAAATCAATTGAAAGTTCTGTCCGACAAAATACATGGGTCGTTTTCGTAGTCGAAATCTGTAACCTGTTCCAGTGTTGCCGTACATCAAAGTTTGTCCGACTAGACACCGTTAAGGTATTAACAAATTTTCGGCTTGCTATTAATCAACTTTTTTTGGTACACGGGATCATGGCCTATAAAATATAAACCTGACTCTCCATGTTTTTCTACTTTTATTTAAAATTGTCTAAAATGCATATATGTTCTCTAAAATTAGTAAAATTCGAACGCTTTAGAAAGTTGTAAGCCCTTAACACACTTTCTTTGTAGTCTCAACTCCTATTTGGCGCATGAATGAGATTGCATGCCATGCCATGTCTCTTCTTGTGTGTACTCAAGCGAAAATAACAAGGAATTCGTTGCATGGCTAGAATCTGTAGAGTTTCATGCGCTTTCTGCTTGTCGCTTCTCCTATTTTACCTTCACAATGTAATCTGACTACCAGAATAAAATATATATTATTTGTTGACGAAAATGATATGTTTTTATCACATTTAAAATTGTTTTATTAGTACTGGCATACTGTTATGCGTGAAAAAGGAGACAAGTGACAAGTCAATTTTTGATGAAAACGTGACTCTATGAGGTAATAAATGCATGTTTTAATTGTGGGTAAAAGAGGACAAGCATTTCTGACAAGCGTACGATAGCAATAAAAGGGATCAGATGTGGAATGCAATGGCAGAACTTTCAATTCCAAAAAATTTATACAGCTTGTTAAAATATGCGTAAATGGCTGTAGATCCAGACTCTGGAAGATCCCAGAAAATGGCCGACAAAGGGTACCCCCCGTTAAGATAGGCAAAATGCCCTCACTCTCAGAATTCAATTTTTTTAATTTTTTTACGTTCTGTGCAATTAAAAAATGAGATAACGCGGATTTTTAGCTCGCCACCCCCCTTACCCCTCCCCCCACAGCCAAAAACGTAGATTTTTAGATTTAATTTTTTTTAGTTGGGTTGCAATTGATTTAAAAATTTCAAAAATTTGACACGTGTAGCTGAGGCTTTTACAAAACATGTCCATTTTTTATGGACCCTTAGGTCGAGTGTACATAACCTCAATTTTTTTTTAACTTTTTTAAAACCTATAACTTTTTTTTGGAGGGGGCTGCAGGTCCAATTTTTTTTGCATTTTGTGTATTTTATCAAAAGATATCTCTCTGATTTTTTTCAGATTTTTCCGTCAGGTGCGCGATCTTGAAAAATCCGGAAAACTGTTTTTTAGGGGGTTTTTAGGGATTTTCTCCATTTTATAGACTGCAACATAGATCAACTCAAGATTTTGTTAATAGATTATGTATAATTTGAAATAAATGAGTATTTTAGGATTATCAAAAATTGGGCAAAATACCTTTAAACCCCCCAAAAACCATGTTTTTTTAAGTTATGTAAGGGTTTTTGCGGGCTTAATGATATTATTTTTTGAGATCGATACAGCCTGAATATTTTTTTTCATTTTTTTACGTTATATGTGAATAAAAAATAAGACTAATCGCATTTTTAGCACACCCCTCCCTCCGCCCCCACAAAAACGTCCATTTTTCTATTTTTTAAAATCATATAGAACGTAAAAAAATAAAAAATATATTCAGGCTGTATCGACCTCAAAAAATATCATTAAGCCCGCAAAAACCCTTACATAACTTAAAAGAACATGGTTTTTGGGCGGTTTAAAGGTATTTTGCCCAATTTTTGATAATCCTAAAATACTCATTTATTTCAAATTATACATAATCTATTAACAAAACCTTGAGTTGATCTATGTTGCAGTCTATAAAATGGAGAAAATCCCTAAAAACCCCCTGAAAAAACAGTTTTCCGGATTTTTCAAGATGGCTCACCTGACCGAAAAATCTGAAAAAAATCAGAGAGATAGCTTTTGATAAAATACACAAAATGCAAAAAAAATTGGCCTGCAGCCCCTCCAAAAAAAAGTTATAGGTTTTAAAAAAGTTAAAAAAAAATTTGAGGTTATGTACACTCGACCTAAGTGTCCATAAAAAATGGAAATGTTTTGTAAAAGCCTCAGCTACGCGTGTGAATTTTTTGAAATTTTTAAATCAATTGCAACCCAACTAAAAAAAAATAAATCTAAAAATCTACGTTTTAGGCTGTGGGGGAGGGGTAAGGGGGGTGGCGAGCTAAAAATCCGCGTTATCTCATTTTTTAATTGCACAGAACGTAAAAAAATTAAAAAGATTGAATTCTGAGAGTGAGGGTATTTTGCCTATCTTAACGGGGGGTACCCTTTTAGATTGGACACAGTTCGTTGTAAAATTGTAGAAAAAGGCCCTCAAATGATTAATTTGGAAAACCACATGTTTCCTTGTTCTGATGATAGACGACGCTTCTCTCAGAAATGGGTTTACAAAACTCTACCGAACGGGGAAAATGTGAAAAGGCAATGGTTATTGTATAGCCAATCTAAGGACGTCCTGTTTTGTTTCCCCTGTCTTCTTTTTTCAAAAGACGATAAAAAGGACAAATCTGTGTTTTCTAATATTGAAGAGGGATTCAACGATTGGAGACACCTAAACCCATGCATTGTCAATCACGAAAGGTCAATACTTCATCGAGATTCTTACATTCTATGGAAAGAGTTAGAAATAGGCTTAAAAACAGGCAAGTCTGTTGACGCAGGACATTAAAAGCTAATACAAGCTGAAACAGACAAGTGGACCAACATTCTGAAGTGTATTGTGGATGTTATTCTTCACTGTGCTAGGAATAACTTAGCTTTAAAAGGTGGATCGGACTTGATTGGTGACAGCAACTGTGGTGTGTTTCTGAGTACCTTAGAGCTTATTAGTCATTATAATCCTCAACTAGCTAAACACATAGAAACAGTTAAACATGGAAAGAATGTGACTAGCTATTTTTCTCCCCTTATTCAAAATGAAGTCATAGACCTCTTGGGAAGTAATGTCAGATCAGAAATATTGAGGAAGATAAAACGTGCAAAGTATTTTTCCATCATGTTCGACTGCACCCCAGACACAGCTCATTTAGAGCAGATGAGCCAAGTAATCAGATATGTTACTATCGAGGATGGTAAATGCTCTGTTGAAGAGAGCTTTGTGGACTTCGTCATAACTCACCAGAAGACAGGAAGAGGGATATCTCAAGAAATCTTGGAAAAACTTAAAACTGATGACTTGGATATACAGAACTGTCGTGGACAAGGATTCGACAACGGATCAAACATGGCCGGAAAATATGAAGGCGTTCAAGCACACATATCCCAGTTAAATGACCTGGCAACATTTGTGCCTTGTGCGGCACACAGCCTAAATCTTGTAGGCGTGCATGCTGCAGAAGTTTCAGTAATAATGACAACTTTTTTCGGAAAGGTTTTGGATTTTTTCAAATTTTTCAGCAGCTCTACCTCGAGATGGGAGGCCTTGCTTGGTTGTCTCAATACCACACTCAAAAGACATTGTGACACGAGATGGTCGTCCAGGCGTCAAGCCATGACATCTCTTAAGAATGATCTAACCTCTGTTTACAAGATTTTGATAAGCATGACTGACAGAGACAACGACTGGAATGCAGACACAGTTTCTGGTGCTATGAAAGTTTTAAAACAAATTGATTTTGAATTTGTGTCGCTTTTGGAAATGTGGTCTGATATTTTGGTCAGTGTAGATTGTACAAACAAGGCTCTTCAAGTGAAAGGTACAACTCTAAGAAGGAGTTACAAAATTTTTGGAAAATGCTAAAGCTACGTGTGACTCTTTGACTATTCCCAGTGAATTCCCTTCTAAAAGGATAAAAAAGGTCAAGATGATGGCTGGAGAGCTGGCAGAAGATCAGTCACGAACACAAGGTCCTCAAAAACTATTTGAGAAAGAGTGCTATGCCGTGTTTGATAAAATTTCTAGTGAAATGGGAAAGAGGGCAGAAATTTACCATCAAGTGTCATCCGATTTTAGTTTTTTGTCTGGGAAGTCCTTAAGCCAGCAATCCATCTCTCACCTAGAAAAATGTGCAGCCGATTTCGGGTTGGAGTATAGTAGGGATGTAGATACAGTTGAACTAGTCAACGAGGTTTCTTCATTTAAATACCATGCAAATGAGCTTTTTGAAAATATCGAAAAGGCGACGCATTTGGATATTCTCACAGCGATCTCAAAATATGGACTAAGAGATGCCTACCCAAACATTGAAGTAGCTATAAGAATATTTTTGACCATGCCTGTCAGTGTGGCATCATGTGAAAGATCATTCAGTAAACTCAAAATTATTAAAAACTATTTGCGTTCCAGCATGAATGAAGCAAGACTGACAAATCTTGCCATTCTATCTATAGAATACAACATTGCTTCGAAAATCGACTACAACGATATCATAAAAGAGTTTGGCAAAACTTAAAGCAAGAAAAGTTAAGTTTTAGTTGCCTAAAATACCATTCCAAACTATGTATGTTTTACTAAGTTCGACAGGTTAATCTTTATTTGTAGAAGATTTTATTGTATTCTGTCAATATTATATTTCTATGTAAATAAATATGTATATATGTTAATGGATAGTCTACCTTATTACTTATAATCCCCAGATCAAAAGACACATGTAGGTGATCAAAATAAAAAGGTTACAGTTAAAAGGTTGAGTATAAATTCGTTGAGTATAAATCACGACAATATCGTTGAGTATAAATTAAAAAAAACTACTAGAATTGTTCAAAATATAGTTAAATTTTACAATAGAAACGTGCACTAAAAGTATATTTTTCACTATTAGTGACTCACACGTAATTTAATTAAGAAGTCTGATGGACGAATTCCTTTCAGAAAATAATAAAACTTCACCATTACCAATGACCAATTAAAATTAAACCCGTTGTAAAACGATCTCAAAACGATTAAAAACTAACAATTTTGCAGTGTGAAATTCAAAATCTTTCGGGGGAGGACCCCCAAACCCCCCGGTAGGGGCGCAATTTCATTCCAATCGCCAAGAGCGCTGTATGGCTTAGTTACGGCCCTGATCCAGAGTACGGATAGGTAACAAACTCTCAGAATCGTTCGAAATAAGCAGTGGCCGGAAACAAGGAGCTGCGCTGTCACCTCTCCTTTTTAATATAATCCTGGAGAAAGTAGTAAGAACAGCACAAATTAGAACAGAATTACTGATAGTAATTGGACCAAAATTACTACTAGCATACGCAGATGACATTGACATTGTGGGAAACACAGTCACCAATGTGAAGGAGACTTTCAATAAAGTGTATAGACAAAGAAAACTGGTTTATGGGTAAATAAAGAGAAAACCAAATACGTGTGCATCTGTCCTACTATAGCAACACTTCTTGTGGTTTACTTTCAGATACTGCCCTGTATTTCATGCAAATACAATTCCTGATACGCTTTAACACGTTATAAATCTCCGACTAATCACTTACAGTTACTACAAATTATGGCACTTTCCTGACATGACATCATTGTTATATTTGAATGTCGTTAAAACAAGCCTATGTATATTCGAATATCTAAATAATGTTCTGACCATTCCGCGGTTTTAGTTTTATTAGTACCTACTTAAAACAGTAGTTTTCTATATTTTTGAAAATAAAAATAACTTAAAACTTAAACACTGTAATAACTAATAATTATAGATTGATCATCTTAATGCTACAATTATTGAAAACATATTTTTAAAGGTTGTACATGCAATAATATTCAGAAAGTAAAGAGGATATGGCTTTGGAACAGTAGAAGCCCTGTATAATTTCATAACTCCTGCCCAAAAATATCGAGACCAACAAAAAGATACTTTCGTCGCATTTATAGATTATGAAACAGCTTTCGACAAAATTAATCATAACATTCTTATGGATTGTCCAAAACGAAAACGACGCTACAAAAATGATATATATTAACATCGTGAGAAACATCTATTGGAACCAACAGGATGTGGTAACATTAGATGGAAATAGCACGGATGAGCAACAGATAAGAAGAGAATGAGACAGGGCTGTGTACTTTCACAATTACAATTTAATATATACTCCGAAAAGTTATTTACACAAGCACTTGAAAACTGCACAGAAGGGATCAAGATAAATGGTGAAAATATAATAGGTCTGGATCCCGCGTATGAAAAAAAAGTTGATTAATAGCAAGCTGAAAATTTGTTAATAGCTTAAGGGTGTCTAGTCAGACAAACTTTGATTTATGGGAACACTGGAACAGGGGAAGTTTTAATTGTGGAACAGGTTAAAAATTTGGAACGGTCAGACCACGAAAACGGCACATTTATTTTGTCCGACAGAACAGACTTAAACTCTCCGAACAGAGATTAAACTCTCATGCAAAAATCAGACTGCTATTTATCACCAAATGGGCGTTTTATTGAGTGGAACATGTAGGATATGTCAAATGACAGGAAGTATGACAGGTGATAAATAGCAGTCTGATTTTTGCATGAGAGTTTAATCTCTGTTCGGAGGGTTTAAGTCTATTCTGTCGGACAAAATAAATGTGCCGTTTTCGTGTTCTGACCGTTTCAAATTTTTAACCTGTTCCACAATTAAAACTACCCCTGTTCCATTGTTCCCATATATCAAAGTTTATCCGACTAGACACCCTTAAGCTATTAACAAATTTTCAGCTTGCTATTAATCAACTTTTTTTTCATATGCGGGATCCAGACCTATAAATAGCATTCATTATGCCGACTATACAGTCATTATCACTAAAAGTGAGAAAGACCTTCAGACACTACTAAACACATGTGATACTGGGGAACAGTTTGGTTTAAAAATAAACATAAAGGAAACAAAAACCATGGTTATCAGTAAGAGGGACAAGGTCATAACATCATCATCATCATTCTCTTTGCCTTATCCCTATGCGGGGTCGGCTTCCCTAATTGTATTTCTCCATACAATTCTATCTTGGGTCATATCAATATCAATCCCCTTTACCAACATGTCCTGCCTAATCGTCTCCCCCCAGGTCTTCTTTGGTCTTCCTCTCCTACTCCTTCCAGGAATCTGCACTTCAGCTATTCTTCGTATTGGGTGATTAACGTCTCGACGTTGAATATGACGAAACCATCTTAACCTATGCTCTCTCATTTTGGCATCAATTGGTTCCACACTTAGACTTCCCCTAATATACTCATTTCTAATTTTATCCTTCTTTATCACTCCACTCATCCATCTAAGCATTCTCATTTCCGCCACATGCATTCGTTGTTCCTCTTTCTTTTTCACTGCCCAATATTCAGTTCTGTACATCATAGCCGGTCTTATGGCTGTTTTATAGAATTTTTTCCTTCAGATTCATTGGAATTTTTCTGTCACATAACACACCACTCGCTTCTTTCCACTTCATCCATCCAGCAATAATTCTACTGCATGCATCTCCATCTATTCCTTCATTACTCTGTAATACCGATCCCAGGTACTTAAAACTATTGCTTTTTACAATCAGTTCACCATCCAAAGATACCATTTTATTTGTAGTAACTCCATCTTTAAATGAACATTGCAAATACTCTGTCTTTGTCCTACTAAGTTTTAAACCTTTTTCCTCCAGAGTTTGTCTCCGCTGTTCCAGTTTTTGTTCTAAGTCTCTTTCACTATTTCCTACTAACACGACATCATCAGCATACATTAAGCACCATGAAATGTTACCCTGTAGTTTCGCTGTTATCTGGTCCAAAACTAATGAGAATAAATACGGACTAAGCACAAAGCCTTGGTGCAATCCTACTTTCACATGAAATTTATCAGTCTCTCCCACACCTGTCCTAACACTAGTCGTTACTACCTCATACATAACCCTCACAATCTTTACATATTCACCAGGGACTCCTTTCTTATTGAGTGCCCACCACAGAATCTCTCGAGCAACTCTATCATATGCTTTCTCAAGATCAATGAATACCATATGAGCGTTTGTTTCTTTACTCCTGTATTTTTCCATCAACTGCCTTATAATGAAAATTGTATCTGTTGTTGATCTGCCTGCATAAAGCCAAATTAATTCTCGGATATTTCGGTCTCTTCACGTATCCGTCTATCAATTACTCTTTCCCATATTTTCATGGTGTGGCTAAGCAGTTTTATAGCCCTGTACATTGTTGTATATCTCCCTTGTTTTTGTAAACAGGTACCAGTATACTGCTCCTCCATTCGTCTGGCATTTGTCCAACTTCCATAATTCTATTAAATAGGCCTGCTAGCCACCTTGTTCCTGTCTCTCCCAATGCTCTCCATACTTCCCCCGGAATATCATCTGGTCCTACCGCTTTTCCTTTCTTTATTTTTTGAAGCGCTTGAGCCACTTCCTCGTTTGTTATTTTGGTGACTTTGCTGCTACTGTCTCCGTTGACTCTACAGGCTGTCTGTCAAATTCTTCATTTAATAAGCTGTCAAAGTACTTTCTCCATCTCTTTTTGACATCCCTTTCGTGAACTAGTATTTTGTATTTTTGACATCCCTTTCTCCATCTCGTGGACAAGGTCATTACAAGGATGAAAATAAAAAATGAAAATATTGCACAAATAGACGAAACGAAATACTTAGGAGTCTGGATTACGCAAGATCTAATGCCGAAATCAGAAATTAGATCAAGAATAGAGCAATTGAGAGCGGTCTGTTTGGAGATTAGGAAATTTCTGAGCAACCAAAGTTTCAATCTGCAAATCCGATATCGGATGGTAAAATATTATATCCATTCTACTCTTATTTGTGATGCAGAAGCTTGGACTGTTAATGTTGACGTAATGAGAAAACTGGAAGCTTTTGAGATGGGGATTTTTAGGAGAATTTTAAAAATACTATGGACCGATCATATTATGAACGAAATGGTGTTACACAAAATGGAAAGAGACAGAGAACTTTTTACCGCTATTAAAAGGAGAAAAGCAGCATATTTGGGCACATACTTAGAAATGGCAAGTACGAGTTGTTACAGCTGATTATGAAGGGTAAAATCTAAGGAAAAGGGACAAATATCCTGGCTGAAAAACATTCGCGACTGGACCGGGGTAAAAAAGAATATGAATGAGTCAGATTAAATTAAATTATTAGAAATTTTTTATTTATTAAGAGGCTACAGTAGCGATTAACAGGTAGCAACAAACGCGCTCCAAGATTGCGGCTCTAATTTTGAATACTTTTTGGAGATATTTGGCACACATATTCGTAATATAATAAAGAATGGGGGTACAGAGCCCAATTTCAGAAATATGTTAGTACGTGGAAATTACTCTATAACTAAATAAAATATTGAAAAAAGGAGCCTGTGCCGCCATTAAGAAGAAGAAAAAATAAACTTTCTTCAAATAAACTTTTTTATCCCCATGCCTAGATTTTGTGTAATCTTGGAACTACTAAAATTTTTTATTTCTAACAAGAAATCGAACATATTATAACTAAATAACTAATTAGGCAACATAGAGAAAGTATCACTGTCATTTTGACAAACCTGTGTCAGATTTTCTCTAATCTCTTCTGTCATCTTTATCGATATCTGTTCAGTGCAGTAGTGCGTTAGTTTAAGAATTCGTTATTGTTGTTTAATAGGAAATTAGTGTTTATTGATAGTTAATTTATTATATATTTGTTGTTGTATAAGTTGTTGGCCTCTTTGAAAGAATATATTGTTGTTAATTGTGAGTTTTAGTTATATGTAGGTAGGTAAGTATATTTTACGTAAAAATATTTCGAATTTAATTTTAATGCGAGTATATAAAGTTTTAGGAGGATTTTTTATTTTAAAAATATTATCAATAGTTTAACAAAATGAAAAAAGTAAATCAAACGAAAAATAAATTGAAACCTTCCAAGAAAAAGTCCATTAAAAACCGTGCCAAAATTCGCTTCACAGCAAAAAATAATTATTTATTATTGTTTTATTCTTAGATATTTCATGCAAATACCTTTCTAAATACCTATCTTAACATAATATTTTCACCCATTTTTTTTATTTTTATAAATATCTATTTATTAATAATAAAATCGTTTTCTATTACTTCCATTTAGCGCGACTATGATATTGTCAACATATTAATCTTAGATAATGTCAAAGATTACCACTGTTGCCAAAGTTTATGATACTATCTCCCGAAGTTATATTTTGTTGCTACCTGTTGATCGCTACTGTTTACTCTTAAGCAATAACATTTGTTTTATATTAATATTTTGTATTTCGATAAAGATCTCTGAAGTGGAAGTCGAAACATCAATAAATTTCATTTTTAAATTAAATGGTGGCCTATTTCCCAATGAAATAGTAAATTGTATAAGATGCCACAAAGAAACTGCTTTAGAAAATCATTTAGGTTACTTTCTACATTTATTCATCCAGCTCACCTCGTATAGATACATGTTTGGCAAGTAGATGTTTATTTACTGTTTAAAGTAAATGTCAACAGAACTCGGGTGTGCTGTAGTTTAGAGAAAGACAAATGTCAGATTTATCTATGGTAATAAAGTTGGGAGGGTGACGAAAAGACGTGAAACAATATTATCAAGATAAACTGAAGCGATATTAGGGGAAATAATCGTAGAAACCACTCGGAGAATTTTCCTTCCCGTTTCCATCTAAATGGAAAATCATCACACGCAAAATAATTCATACGCGAGCAGAGCTACATCTAGTAGCCCAGTAAATGACCGTTTTTGAATATGTCATTTTCATAGTCTCGACGGATTTGCTTGAAAACTTAGATTTAGAAATGTATAAACATTTACTCTTTTGTGGAGTACTAATGGTAGGGGAGCCCAAGCGGGGATTTTTGCAGTTACTCGAGCGCGTCAGATTATCATATGGGGAGAAACGTGGTACCCTGCAGATGTACCTCTGCCATATATTGGCTCTCAACACAGGGGAATTCGTTTAGGGGGGCCCGAAAATAAAAATCTATCCTTAAAAATACTCGAAATTGTCAGATTAAGATAAGGTAAGTTAAGTACATTCAAAACAGTGTATATTTAAAAAATCTGACGATTTGAGCGGGGCGTAATGAAATTGGTGAGTCACAAAGTTTCACAAGAAAAAAGCGAATATTTCGCGAAATGAACGTCAGATTGAAAAACTAAAAACTGCACGTTCAATATTTTTCAAAAATCTATCGAAAGATACCAAACAAGACCCCTCACAGAGAGGGGTGGGGGGTAAATTTAAAATTTTAAATACAAATCCCGCAATATTTAACAAAATAAACATCACATCGAAAAACTGCAAAATACACTTATTTAATATTTTTGAAAAATATATTGAATGGTACCAAACGCGACCCCCCACGGAGGTGGGGTGGGGGGTTACTTTAAAATTTTAAATGGGAACCCTCATTTTTTATTGCAGATTTGGATTATCTGCATAAAAATAAGCAACTTTTATTCGAACCCTTTTTTCGAATTATGGATAGATGGAGCTATAATCGGAAAAAACAATAAATGGAAATGGAAAATTAAATTAAAAAATAGCAAGCGCCCGCTAAAATGGAAAATGTTACTTAACTTTTTTTGGTTTTAGGACCTAATAATCATAACCCAATAGGTCCCCAAAGCGCTCGAATGACTGCACATTTAGCATACTTTGCTCCCCTACCATAAGGAATCTTTCTCGTTGGAACTTTTAGCACGCTGAGCAGATCGGACGCGAATTATTCAAAATTCCCTCATCTTAATCGTCTCGGCACTCGTATGATTTATAATTTTTGAAAATCACGGGAGGTAGTAACCAGAGAAAGTTCCACCTGTTGTCAATCTGGTGGTATGGGAACGGTATTTATTGTCGTTTTCTGTGCTACTTGATTGATAACTTCCCAATTGTACTTGTGGCAAAATCGGAGATCTAACACATGTCATATTAGAATGGAATTTAAACATAAATAACATAAACGGCCTTTATAAGGAATTAAAAGATTTAAAATGTTTTTTCCCAATAAACCTTAATACTTTAATATTTACAAATGATATGGAAATTCTTCATCTCATTTATAAACATGTTAAATTATGTAAATACAAGTTGTAAACGTAATATAATAGGCATAATTTGTTAATGTGGTTTGAAAAAATTAAAAAAAAAATATATATAAAAAAACACATAATAAAATAATAACAAAAAAATAATAAATAAAAAAAAAAGAAAAAAAAATAGAAACAAACATAAAAAAAGAAAAAAAAATAGAAACAAACAAAAAAAAAGAAGTGTTTCGCACAAATTAAAATATATATTAAAAAAACAGAAAAAACAAAATAAAAAAAAGCTACACAATGTACCAATGTAACTATAAAAATAATATTGTAGAATGTACTTATGTTTATAAGAAATTTATGACTATGAATCTGCAATCAATCACAAACAAGTCTGGCTAATTGGCTCTGCCAAAACCATTTTTCAAAAAAAAAAGATTGATAACTTACTTTGTTTCTCGGTAGATGTCTCTAGAATACCTGCAACATTTCTTTCTTTGCAATTTGAAAGTTCCCAAAGCGAAGTACCTGGTTAAATTGGAGATAAGAGGATATGGAACTATTGACGAGGGGAAAAGATCTCCGAAACCGTTATATACTCTTCCTGAACTCGCCGATTTAACTAGAGTATATTGCTGCTGCGTTTTCAGATTGCAAAGAAATTGAAAATGTTTATACATTTTTAATTCATTTACTCTTTTGTACAGTACTAAGGAATCTTTCTCGTTGGAACTTTTAGCACGCTGAGCAGATGGGACGTGAATTATTCAAAATTCCCTCATCTTAATTTCGTCTCGGCACCCGTATGATTTATAATTTTTGAAAATCACGGGAGGTAGTAACCAGAGAAAGTTCCACCTGTTGTCAATCTGGTGGTACAGGAACGATATTTATTGTCGTTTTCTGTGCTATTTGATTGATAACTTATTTTGTTTACTTAGATTTAGATTTCCCTTACCATCTACTTCATTATTGGTCTTGCGCCCAGAGTTGCTTAGTTGCTTTTACTTAAGGGGAAGGGTGGAAGTGAAAGCCACTCCTTCTCGGGGGTGAAAATACAAACGTTTAAGGTAAGCCCGTAAATGAAAAAATGGACTAATTCTAAACAACTTTAGTTTAATAAAGATTTTTGATTAAATCAATACTTTTCGAGTTATTTGCGAGTGAAAATGATCATTTTTCGTTATTCTACGGTTTTTCGTAGTTAACTCAAAAAGTAAGTACTTTATCGAAAAATTGTAACAAAATGAGCCTATAAAAACAAAGAAAATGGTGTATTTACGAAGTCTACAGACCCAGTAGATGAAAAGTTGTAACTCATGAAAAATACGATTTTATTCGTCAAATTCCGATTTAAAAAATTCAACGTGAAATAACCAAAAAATTAAGCACTTTTCGGGGAAAACTCATAAAAACTGTTTTGGAGTGTTTAAGTCTTTCCTATTTTTAATAAATGTTTCTGGCAAAACGAAGCGAGTTACGCTCAAAATAAAGTGGGTCCATTTTTTTTTTAAAAATCGTGAAAATCTTCCCCTAATTAGCATACCAATGAAATTAATCGTTACCGCTTTACAATTTACTTTTTACGTGTATTGTTTATATAAACTCTAAGTTGTGTGTGTGTGACTTGTGTGGCCAGTCAATGTGCTTTGATTTCTCTCTTTTACAAAATATATGCTTAGTATCTACATTTAAAACTATTACTACTACTAAGTTTCTTACTCTGATTTTTTTATTATTTTTTAAGTTATACTTCTTTACCGTCTATATTAGGGTGAATTTTTATATGTTAAAACCTATGATCCCGGCGCATGCGCATTATAACTTTGTTCTGAGTGGATGTTCAAATGACATGTCAAAAATTATTCAATATGGCGGCTGTGGCACAGCTGTAGTTAGATTATTTATGGTTGTTGCGTTTTAAAATTTGTGTGAAAAGAAACAACAAACAAAAGTTAGTTAATAGTTACTGCCTTTTTAAATAGTTTTCATAAACCTACATTTTTGGACTTTTGGACTATTTTGGACAAGGAAAACTCATCCTAATTTGGTAAGTAGTTTTTATTATAGTCATATTGTAATTATACATTTGGATTAGGTTGAAATACAGTAGAGCGTCGATTATCCGAACTAATTGGGGGACATAGGTGTTCGGGAAACCGATTTGTTCGGATAATCGAACTACAATATATTGATACATATTTATAGTCATACATATTTATCCACAAGTGAATAAAAGCCATATTTATATACCTACATATTTATTTATATCTTGATAATGACAACTAGCAACTAAACAAAAAAGTGCAGTCTTTGCAACAACATAATTATTTTTGGATACAATATTGAAGAAAATTGAAGATATTTTAAGCGTCAATTACTAACGCTTGCTCGGTATTCGAGTGCGGGACGCGGGAGTCGATAGTTCGAATAAGCGGTCGTTCGGTTGATCGACGTTCGGATAATCGACGCTCTACTGTACATTTATTTTCTCAAGAATGGGGATTTTAGAGAGAAATCCCAAATTAGGTCCGATTTTTATTTTTAAATTATGATTTTTTGGCGTAGATTTATTTATCTAGTAGGTATGTAATGCTTTGATTTACATACTTAATTTGATTACCAACAAAAGTTCTACCAATCTTCATCTAATATATTGTTTTCTTACTGTTTTGTTATATTTTAATATGTATTTTCTTCCACAAAATTTAAACTACATAATTTAATTATATTCAAAACAACTGTCAAACAGTAAAACGTTCAGTTATCCTATTTTTCCACATGACAAATAATGTGGAATTGGACGAGTGAGTCTAGGCTTTGATTACGAATCAAAGCGCCCCGAAATTCACGGGTTCGCTTCCCGATGCAAGTTTTTATTTTTTTATTTTTTTATGCATTTTATGATTGTAAGTATATTTTTATATAATTTTTTTTTTTCAGAAAATGCGTATTTAAAATTTTTGCCAACAATTATTATCGTTCAGAAATCATTTTTTCTTTGTGGCATTTTTCAATGTGTTTGTGTGCGTTTTATTCTTTTATTTTTTTAAATTTTTGGTATTGTCTTAAAAATCACATAAAATGTATTAGAAGTATAACTTCTTACGGGCGTACAAAGTACACACACATTCTTTTTTTATTTAGTTTTTTTCTTTTGTTTTTTATGTAAGTATTTTTTTGTATATTTTTTTTACTACGCTAAGACCTAAGCCCAATTCAACACTTCGGATCTGTAAGTTTGACCGGTTCAAAGTGTGTACCAAGGTGCATTAGTGATGGTTCTAAGGGTTTTTGATTGGAAGCGTTCAATGATATCGATGATGGAGTGACTGGTTGTTCCCCATAGTTTCAACCAATATGTCTAGATTGGCGTAAGTATTGCCTTATAGAGCAGCAATTTGTTATCCAGAGATAGTCTTGATCAACGGCCCATTAACTAATACATATATTTGAATTGAAGACCTAATAGTTGCTTTTCCTTGGTCGAGATGTTTCTTGGTCTTTAACCTCGTTGGATGATGGTAATTGGGGATTGCTTAAAGTTACAAAACGACAAGTTCCTCTTCGTGTTGTAGATATAACAAGAATAGATTTTCCTTCATTGACTTTAATTTTCCATTCCAAAAAACCAATCTTGTAATCTGTCAAGATACTCTTGAAGGAGATGCAAGGCATAAACAGGGTCAGTATGTGAGGCTAGGATTGCAGTACCATCGGCAAATGTTCCTAGTATCATTTCTTCTGTAGGTGGTCTCCCCTCTAGTGGTTCCTAAAGAGTTGGAGGTATATCTGCCCTAAACAAGGGGTACAAAGTAGGTCCCAGTACGCTACTCTGTGTTACACCAGCTTTGATAGAAAAGAGTTTGGAAGTTGCATCTGGATATTTATTAAAATATCACTACTACCTGACAAATATTACTCAAGAAGAATATAAAAGCTGTGCGGTAATGTCCTTATTAGCTTGTGTAGGAGGCTTTCATGCCATACCTTATCAAATGCCTGCCTAACGTCAAGGAATGCCGGTTAACAGTACCTCTTGGCCTCGAAATCGGCCTTTATATGTTTTACAACTCTGTGAATTTGTTAGATTTTTGATTGATGGGACCGAAATCCAACCTGGTGGTCTGGAATTAGATTTTTGATCCATGGTTAAAGTTTTTTACTGATAGTTTTTCGAACACTTTAGACGTGATTGACAAGAGGCTGATTGGTCTGTAAGATGTAGTTTCTTCTTGAGGTTTCCTCGGTTTTAGAATAGTTATTATATGAGATAAAAATGAAAAAAACATCGAGAGGTACTGACTGACCACCATCAAATCTCGAAATGTACAATGTTCGTATAAATGGTACAAATGTTCGGACACATTCTACTCCCTAGGAGGCAAAAGGAGCTACATTTTTATTTCCAGTAGATTCATATACTTCATAAATACCTATCATTTTATTCGTTTTTTATAATCATATTTTTTGATAGTATTTACTATTGTTTCCGATAAATACTTACTGCTTGATTTATCTGCGAAAAACTATCGAAAAAGGTGTTTTTTGTTTGTTGAAAAATGAACATTTTTACTCGCAAATAAGTAACTTGAAAAGTACTGACTTAGTGAATAAACTCTATAGAATAAAAGTTGTTTAGAATTAATCGGCTTATCCATTTCCGGACTCAGTTTGAACATATGTTTTTTCGCCTTCGGGAAGGGGTGCCTTTCATTTCCTAAGTAAAAGCAACCCTGGGCTCAAGTCCAATAATAAAGTGGATGGTAAAATAAATCCAAATTTTCATGCAATTCGGTGGTGACACTGAAAATTCCACGGTATCGCCGTGCCTCACTTTCATTGACTGGCCTAGAAATCTAGATTTGTTTTGCGGGTCTAGAAAGCGACTGAAATGGAAAGAGCTTTAGGTCCGGAAATGCTGGATTAAACCGGATTCCGTTCTACAGATTCTCTTTGGCAGCCAAATGCTAATTGCTCACTTGCTAAGCTTCAACGCGACTGATTCGCATGGCGATGGCGAAGACTGGAATGTGTGTTCGACAAATTACACATGTGCCATCTGGCAAGGTCATAAACACAGGCGCTGATTATAAAAATTGATATATTGTCTGTTTTATTGCAGCGTATCATGACAAAACATACTACGTGGTAGTAGAGATTTATAACCCTGTGGGATACAGTATGTACGTTCCTTAAGCATTACAAAAACCTGATATAATTTTTAATCCATTATATAGTCCAGAAACCGAAGCTTTTCACGTCGCAATTTTTACGGAATGGATCGATTTGTTTGAAAATTTGAGAATAAGTAGTGGATAGTCCAAGGATCAAAATCTATATGATGCCGAAAGGCGCTTTTGCCATGGGGGTGGTTGCCACCCCATCTCGGGGGTGGAAATTTTTTATTATATTTTGGCAGCAAATTTTAATAAAAACTTTCATTCTAAGAAAAAAATGTTCTATACATTTTTTTGATTAAATTAATAGTTTTCGATTTATTCGCTATCGAATGTGTTACGTTTTATATAAAAAAAAATCAATGTTTTTCGATATACTCATTTACGATTCACTCAATTTTTGCCATAGAAAAAATTTTTTCCAACCAAGTTCTGGAAAATTAAATGACCTACAATTTCATATTTAAACATTTTTTCGTATCTCGGATGCTAATCTTTCTATTCTGAAGAATTTCTGACATATTTTACCAAACTATAAAATTTCGTTATTCGATTTTAACTCCAGTTTTTTAAAAGCTAATCATTCTAAGCCAGTCAAACTTCTAGAATTTATTAATAATACATAAATAAAGAAGAATGAATAAGGCCAATGACTAAAAACACCGCTAACTTACATTATTATGCTTCCCTCTGATTTCTCCTTTTTTTTTTCACGAATATATTTTTTTAACCGTAACTTTTTATTTTTTATCTTAGATTTGATAAAAAAGAATTTTGTAGGTTTTTACAAGACCTATAAACCTATTATTATTAAGTCCTTTTAAAATCCTCAATCGCAAAAAAGGTGACTTTGAAAGGGTTGGTAAAGGTGGTTTTTGCATGTTATTACAATATTTAATTGTCATTAACTCACTCAATTTTTGCCGTAGAAAAAATTTTGAAAATCATGTTTTTGGGAATTAATATACTACAATTTCGTATTAAATATTTTTTCGTATCTCTGATGCTAATCTTTCTGTTCTGAAGAAAAGGCCACTTTTTTCCACCCTACAAAAATTTGTTAATCACTTTTAGCTCCATTTATTTAAAAACTAATAAATCTAAGCCCGTCAAACTTCTAGAAACTATTAATAATACATAAATAAAGAAGACCAAATAAGGTCAATGACTAATTTTAAATAGGGTGATGATTAGGAGGTTGCTTCCGATAACTTTTTCGCTGAAAAAAATAGGGCCTGACATTCGTTTCATTATAACTCACATAATTTTTGAGCTAGAAACTTTTTTTTATTTCTGGGGATAGTTATTTTAAATACTTTAAATTAGTTTGAATAAGTTATCCTCGAAAAATGCATAGTTTTCCCGTCTTTTGACTTTGAAACTACAATATTTAGCATTTTACGAAGAAGAGCTAACATTATAATAAAGTATAGCTCGATTAGTATTGGTGTTAGAGAAAATAAAAAAAACGGTTTTGTTTATTTTTTCAAAAGGTACATTTTTGTTAAGTAAAGTTGTTTTGATAGAACGAAAACTTTTGGAGTTATTAGCAGAAAACTTATCAAAAACATTGATTATTTCGATCTAAAACTGACACTTTCAATAGCGAATAAATCGAAAACTGTTAATTTTATCAAAAAAATATATACAACGTTTTTTGCTGATAATGAATGTTTTTACCAACTTTTGAGGTCAAAATATAATATTTTGATCCTTGGACTATCCATTACTTATTCTCAAATTTTCAAGCAATCCTATCTATTCTGTAAAAATTGCGAGGTTTTGTCCTATTTTAAGCTTCATTACTTGGACTAATAGGCCAGCGTCCGATTTATACATCACAGAAAATTTTATTTATTTTCCAAACTTTAAATTTTCTTTTCAATTGAAAGAAAAATTTTTCATAAATATTTTTATTTTTTATTTTATAAGTCCAACAAGTCTTATAGGCCTGCGGCTAAAATGTTCACATTTCTGGTTATATGTAATTTTAATCTTATATATTTTATTTAATTACATTTTCGCCTTTTTATACACTTATTCACCACCTCCCTCCATCCCCTTTTGTCCAATGCTAGTTATTTTCATCTGTCAATGTTACTTTGCTTCAGTGTCTTCGTACACACTGTCCTTATATCTTTTTATTGGTCTGCCTTTCCTTCTCTTTTGTATTGGTCTTCGTGAGAGTATCATTTTTGGCTTTCTGTTACTTTCCATTCTCTCGATGTGATAAATTTCGTATTCTATGTGATTTGATCGTCGTCGTGATCGTTGGCTCTTTATTCAGTTCTTTAAATTCTTCTTCTGGTTCTTCTTCTTGGTTCTTCTTCTCCACTGACCTTCTCCACACTTCTTTGCATTTTTTTCTCCAATCTTTATAAAAGGTCTGTTTCGCATGCGTATGTTACTGTAGGTCTAATAACAGTCTTAGAAATTCTGATTTTTTGTTTTTCCTGATACGTATTTGGATTTCAATAATGTTCATAACGCCCATACTTTTTATTTCCTTTAGCTATTCTTGCCTTTATCCCCCCTTCCTCATGACCAGATTCATCTATTTTGGCTCCCAGTTAATTAATTTTTTGGCTCTTTTGAACGAGTATGTTTTTTTCTGAGCTAGTTATAAATATATGTAATTACGTAGCTAATGGTTCAGAAACCAAGGCCACAAAATAAACAAACAAAAAAAAATGTTTTTTAAAGTTTAGTTAATACAGCTCTGGGTATGTGGCATAATTAGAGTAAGCAGTTTTTGCGATGTATAACAAATTATTGATTTGACATACTATCAATAAATAATCATAATAATTTACAAAATTGAGGTAACGTAAATTGCATTAAATATTAAATGTAATTAAATAAATTATCTTGACCACGAGGTCGAAATACGTGTTGGTATAGATAGAGTACGCTAGTCCGCTTTTCAAAGAATGAAAAAAAGAATGTGTGTGTACTTTGTACGCACGTAAGAAGTTATACTGCTATTATATAATTTCAACGAAATAAATATACTTAACAATTTATTTGTATTTTATTTAAATATTAAACTAACTTTTTTACCTACCACTTTCAAAATTTTTTTATTAAAACAATACCAAAAATTAAAAAAAATATATAAATCGTCCGGGATTTGAACCCGGGACCTCTTGATCTCTGGTCCAATGCTCTTCCAACCAAGCTATCAAGCCCCGTCTACGTGAGGTCTCGGATATAATTACGCATCACGGTGACAAATAGATCAAGTGAAGTATAAAAATATTATAGTAGATATTTTATTATCTTACACTCCCGAGGAAGACAAATCCAAAGACACAAAAAATATAATAAATAATACATTTACTAAAAACACTAATATATTCTTTAATGACTTATTTGCACTGATACATACTATTGAGGTTTCCACATTTTTCAAAAATAAAACAGAAAATATTAAGACAAAAATCAAATCACCGACCAACAGAAATCGCAACACCCTGTATATTATACTATTTAAGCATTAGATTTAGGAAGTGTTTTTCGGAATTAGTGAATCGTATTCGGTTTAAAGACATTCCCCGAAGAGAATGAACAATATATTGGTTTTTCTACCGCTTAGTTAGATAGACATTTGTAAACATTCGACGTTAAACTGTCTATTGTACGGCATAAGGCCGATGCCACATTATGCGTTTTGACCGGATGCGTTTCCGACGCATCCGGTGAAAACGCATAGTGTGACAGATCGGTCCGGTTGCGTTGGAAGCGGATGCGTTTTGAGTCATCGGTACGCGCTTACTACCTGCACCAGACTAAACGCATAGTGTGACAGGTCGGTCCGGTTGCGTTGGAAACGGATGCGTTTTCACCGCATCCATTCAAAACGCATAATGTGGCATCGGCCTAACACGTACGAAACAGTGAAAAGATTATACAAAAGAATAGTTTTAGTAAATGGTCGTTGGAGAATAGGTAATTATCCTTTTTACGTAGAAATTGAAAATGTTAATTTGTCTTTATTAAGAATTGCTTACGAATTATTTGATGGTAGAAAGCTGGGTTATTTGACAGTAAAATTGGTGTGGAGAGAGATACCTGCTGATGGGGTGAGAGAAAGAACGAAGTGGGAGATTTGAGGTTGATAGAGTTTTGCCATGAGAGAAAAGATCATTGTGAATTAGAGCTGGGAAGTTTAGTTCACTACGTGGATTTCGAACTTTCGATCTCGGTCATTAAAATGAATAGTACAAAAGAGTAGTTCGTTTAGTTCATTTAGTTCACTGATGATTCATACGACATACTTTAAGATGGGAGAATCAAATATAAATTAGTTCAAAGTAGATCAATCAGGAATCGTTTATTTTGACAAATGACATTAAATATTTTTGTAAATATAAAAAAATAAGTGGCAACCTATAAAATTGTATTTGTTTTGTTACTGTTTACTAAAAGTCTGGGTTTTTACGTTTTCAGTTTTTCCTCGAAATAAATCTTTCAATATAACGGTTTTATAAAATAACGGTTATTAAAAAATTTAATGGAAAAGTATAGGACATTATTCAGCATCTCTTTCTTTAACCCTCCATCGCATCTCCATGCATCTCATTTTCATAAAATGAAAAAGATAAAGAACCCTTACTTAACGCAACCTTTACTTCTATTTCTATTTCGCTAGTAGGTCGTAACTAAATGGTAACTAAATCCATCAAATATCAAATCAAATAATCAAACTCAGTAATAGTAAACCGAATTTGCATCTCACTCTTCCTCGTGGGGTTAAATTATGACGCTTTTTCTTTAAATAATGTTTAAATATTAATTTACTTCGATCCAGCTCGACCTCGACAAACGTTTGCTTGCGGTTGGCGAGATGGATTGAAATCGTTGAAAGATCGAGATCGACAATCGAAAATATCGATTGTTCTGTCCGTTGCGTTGTGTTTGTGTTTGTGTGTTGCAGTTGCAGTCAGTACGTTTAGTTCGATATGACTCGATCTTTTTAATATTTGTGATTGAATCTTTTAGTTCAGTTATGAGAGTCGATCTTTTGAACTAGTTCGTTCACGAACTACACAGCTCTATTGTGAATTCAATTCCGGATGAGTACACTACAGGGTCTGCGGAGACGACACACGGTGGCCCTTTTTCATAATCTATGGTTGCAAAAGGTATAAAATTCATTTTCAAATAATCGGTTATAATGACACCCATTGAATACCTAGGTAACCAGGTAAACAAAATAAATCGTTCTTAGAACTTAACTCCCACCTCGAAGAGAACAATTGAAACCGAAAGTTGTACTTCTTTACCGAACTTACGCTCAGTAGTTTCAGGCAATTTACCAGCGCCCGCGCCCTTTCAAAGTGAATTTAAGTGTACCTAAAACTGTTATTTTAATATTTTTTTAAATGGAAGTCAAGCGAACAGGTATATTTACAATATTATAAAAAAATAGTTGTACCTTTGTTGAAAAAAAAAATATTTGATTGTAAAGATGATAATAGATTAGCATAAAATAAGAATTTGTAAAGATTTTAATAGAGTAGAACTTTTGGGATTGTTCGGGATTGTTGCTAAACTATTTTTTTATTGTTACTTTATTTATTTATCTCTCAGAAAAAGTTACTCTTGTGTGCTCGAACGTGCTCTTTCTATATTTTTTTAATTTTTGTAGGTTCTTGTATTTTACATATACAACAATGTTTTATCTGTCTACGAAGTTTCAGTCCCTTATATTCAGTCTAAGAGCTGGGAGCGGATTTTGTGCGTGATAAGTAATATGGAAAAAATATACGGGGATACATTGAATTAGTTGTGTACACGACTTTCCCCAACGGCGGGAAACCAGAGTAGGGACGAGAGTAGTTATAAGGGGTCAAAGTCGCGGTTTTTATTTTTTTTTGTGACGCTCATGATGGAGACAGTGCACCAAAATTTGCCTGCGTGGCGGGCAAATGTTGTGAAGCGTCACAAAAAAAATAATACAAACTGTGACTTTGACCCCTTAAAACTACCCTCATCCCCAACTCTGGTTTCCGCCCCTGGAGATTTTGCTTAGTTACGTCATGATCTACTTACTCCCAAATTTTGGTTCACTATCTCGATCACGAACGTCAAAATCCCTTATAATTTTTATATTCACCCCTGCCCCCACCCCTTTGTCGGCACGCAACGTTCCGCCCCTGGAGATTGTACTTACTTACGTCATGGCCTACTTATTACCATATTTTGGTGCACTTTCTCGATCATGAGCGTCACAAAAAAAATAATAAAAACCGCGACTTTGACCCCTTATAACTACCCTCGTCCCGCACTCTGGTTTCCGGCTCTGGGGATTTTACTTAGTTATGTCATGGTCTACTTATTACCAAATTTTGGTGCACTATCTCAGTCACGAACATCGCAAAAAAAACCCTTTATATTTTTTATATTCACCCCTACCCCCGTCCCTTTGTCGGCCGCGCAGCGTTCCACCCCTGAAGATTTTACTTAGTTACGTCATGACCTACTTATTCCCAAATTTTGGTGCACTTTCTCGATCATGAGCGTCACAAAAAAAATAATAAAAACCGCGACTTTGACCCCTTATAACTACCCTCGTCCCCCACTCTGGTTTTCGGCCGTTGGGGAAAGTCATGTACACAACTAATTCAACATATTCCCGTATAGTTTTTCCATATTACTTATCACGCACAAAATCCGCTTCTATCTCTCCGACTAATTGTGGTGTAATACTTTTGCAACCATAGATCGTCAGAAAGGACCACTGTGCGACGGTGCTAACTTGCCAAGTATTGAAAAAAAGTGTATGTTGTGAAAAGTTGTATTTGTGTGTGGTGGAAGGAGTTCCAACTGTGGTAGCAGATAGAAGAAATAACGGACATGCTGTAAGTAATAAACAGATGTATCGTTTTACACTGGACCAAGTCGATTCGTTGAGATATCCTTGTGTTTGGAGAGAAAGGGGTTTATTCATGTTGTCAAGATTTGGAGCAGAGGAATTGGCAGGAGTATTCGGAGAAACTGAAAAGTACGAGCAGGGTGGACAGGACACAATCAAAGGAGAATGAGAGGAAGTCAGCAATTTTGGACTTTGGTCACCGAAAAGGTTAGTTTCGTCATTTTAGTAAACAGAGACTATCAATCACGCCCACCTATTTAGATTAAATTAGAGTTATTCATTTTGTTGGTTTTATGAAGAATTAAAATAAATGATAATTTATTGTGAAGCACTAAAATTAAGATATCATTAATTTGGATATAAGTTTAATAAATTTGAATTGATAATTTTGGATGTATGATTTGATGGATGTTTGAAATTTTAATATGCTAATCATTGTATACAGGGTGTTTCATTAATAATTGTCCATATAGTAACTGGAGAAACCTTAGCACAAAATACAAAGATTTAACCTAAAACTATGATAAGGATACGCCAAATAGTTTTAAAGTACTGGGTACAAATAATTTTTAAATTTTAATCATATGAATCATATATCATAAATTAATCAAAATAACAGTGCCGTTTCATATTTAACTTCAAATATCTCGAAAACTAATAACTTTATCGTTACCAATGAAGAGAATATTATTTACGTAGAAAGTATTGGAGAATCTAAAAATGGCACTAAAATAGTAATTCCTCCAGTGGCGTACAATTTGAGAAGGGTCAACCATTCACTATCCCCTGTGGTACGCCTCTGGTAGGAGCTAGAAACGTTCGTTTATCATAATTTAGTAGGGTGCATAGTAGTAGCACTTTCTGCCAAGTATGAAAAAGATACGTCGAACAGTTTTAAAATGCTGAGCAAAAATAGTTTTTAAATTTTTAGATAAAACACCCTGTAACTCAGTAAGGAACCACATTTTATTTACGTGTTTCAGGTTAAATCTTCGTATTTTGTGCTAAGGTTTCTCCAGTTACTATATGGACAATTATTAATGAAACACCCTGTATAGTACATGTTTATCCAAAATTTTTACTTTTAATATTTGATTGATTTTAAAATATAACTTTTGCTTTATAATTTCGTAAATTTGTTGTTAATTTATTTTCCTATTGTATATCCCATTTCCTCAAAGGCAACTAGCAAAAAATACTTTGAAGCCACGTTTGTTTTTGATTAGTAAAAGAGCCCTGAGATATCATAGTAATTTCTTTAGTTGATTTCTTTAATTTGATTTTAATTTTATTTAATTTCTTACATTTGAGCAAACCACAACAATACATAACTTGAAAGATTAGCAACGAACTACATACTGTCTGTGTGCGCATGCGTTCAGAATTATAAAATTTCACTCTCGATCGTAAAGAAGTATAACTTCAAAAATTCCTAATAAAATGTATCTTATCGTTATATTATATCCGATAACAATTTGTAAAACATTCATTTATTCCATATTGCTATACGGAATGGAAACATGGACTCTCAGAATTACAAGTATGAGGCGAATAGATGCCTTTGAGTTGTGGGGTTTTCGAAGAATGCTGAATTTACTCTGTCACATCAATTAGTACAATTAAACCAACAACCCTCCTTTTTTAATTCGTAGTAAATTAAACTTTCATCAACACAGTTAGACTTACTTAATTTTTTATTCAATTTTGAATACGAACCACAATCATCAACTTTTTCATATAAATAAAACATCTTAGCAAAAATTAATTATTTGGTCCCAGATGTTCTTTAACATAAGTGGATCCATTATTCGCTAATTAATTCAACTTCTTTTGAATTATGTATATATTATGTCTGCATACATTCTGGCTGATTCTTTATTTACCTCAACTATTATTATAAAATCATTTTATACTCTACATCTTACATAATTAAGGTAAATGTATTTATAACCACAACTTTGTTGATGATTGTTATTACTGCTATGAAATTTTTTATAAAAAAAATCCTTTATTACAATTAGTTGGTTGTAGTAATACTGGGTAACCTCAACGTCACATTGTCGGTTTAGTTTTGACACCTTTCAGACACATCACTCAATTTGCATTTAGTTGCCAATAAGTCATTGTAATGTAAACAACTCAATTCACATCCCACGTGTTGGGTAAATCCATACCTTACCTAAGGGTATTATCCTGATGTTGTTCTGAAGCTATTTTCTTGTGGCATTTTTATAATCAAGTATATTTAAATGGGAAATAAGCCACAATTTTACCTAAAAATGATTTTATTAACGTTTCGACGCCCAAGTCGGGTGTCGTTGTCAAAATACAAAATAATACTAAATAAATAAAAATGTTGTTGCTTAGTAAAAAATTCTTCTAATAATTTATTTAATCTGACTCATTTATATCGGCAATTCAGACACGTATTATACATTTTAAAGTAGACGACTTTAAAATGATATTGCCAATATTGATGAGTTGCGTTCCTGGGACGACTTTACTAAAAGATAGTTCATTCGATTACATGAAATATTATCCTGGTTAAAATGTATCCATCCTAAGGCATTTTATTTAAGTATGCACCTTTAATGCATCTATATATTATTTAAAGGGTTTTTACCGTAGTATTTCTTTGGTGGATCCGCTGGCATCCAACCTGTAAGTATAACCACCTTGCTTTAAGAGGATGGGTACGTATTTTCGGCTGCAATGCTATTCAAATGGGGATTAATTTTTTTCGAATCCTGAGAAAACTAATAAATATTTTTGAAAAATTTAAATGCAGAATAAAAGATTACGTTATTAGTGAGGGCTGAAAGTCCCTGAGAACTTATATAATGTTTATTTTAATAAGTTACAGAAGTGAAAAACTAAGAGAAAACTTAGTGTGATTTTTAATTTCAAATATCTCATTCAAAATAAACTTTTTATTTATTCTAAGGGACTTTCGGCCCTCGGTAATAATTTAGTCTTTCATTTTGCGTTTAAGTTTTTTAATAGTTATTTATGATATAAGTGTTAAAAGTACACTTTTAAGGCACGCATGTGAAAGTTTGCAGAATGTGCGAAAGCGAGTTCTGCAATTCATATGAGTGCCTTAAAAATGTACTTTTAACACGCATATCATACAATATTTTTTCTACAAACAGATTTACAGGACAATATCTACAAAAACTTTTACTTAGACTTGACTGACATTCCAATTTTATATTTTTTTGACATTACATCAAAATTGCATATACGCTCTGAGCTTCGCTGGTGTCGCTCCTATCGGATTACTAATTCAACTTTCACCGGTAATTTTTCAATTTTTATTTAATTGTTATCGCTTAATATTTACAACCCAAAAAAGATAATTAAATTGTAATCGATTTTTTTTAAGATTTTGCTAATCATTTTGACGTTCTATTGATAAAATATGAATTTCTTACTTCGGATACTTTCACAATTATCGTGTAGATGCCGCTAAGATTAATTTATAATTACATATTACGGAACATTAAAAAAACTTAAATTCAGTATTGAAAACGTAAGTATATTTAAGGTAAAAATATATACCACAGCTTTGACCAACTAATATTTTTTATAATTAATGTTTTTAATTTTAATTTCAAATTAATCACTTTGACATTTATGTCAAATTTCCGGTAAACGTTTACAGACTTGCCACTACTGGCGCTCGCGAATTTGTAAATATCCCCTCTACGTACGAGCTCACAGCGTATTCGGTCAATACGAACTGCAGTGCCTTAAATTTTTTTTAAAGCACTAGTGCCTTAAAGTAGCATTTTTAACGCTCGTATGGAGTGCTAAAAATTGCATTTTTAACACGGTTGTAGAAAAAAGTATTTATTAGTTTTTTCAGGATTCGAAAAAATGGACACCATGTCCGTGGTAATATTTTCCAAATCTATCTTTGTCTTACAAAGCACTCAGTCTCAGTCGAATAGAATATTGTCAGCATATTGTCAGTCAGACACTGACAATCAGTGACAATTTTAAATATTTGACATGGCATCGGGAATATTTTGAGTTGTTGATTAAATAATATTGATATATAGTGTATTTGATAAATAATTGATTTAAGACGTGAACTTCATAAAAAGTTATTTATTGTGTATTATTTGTGAAAGATCCAAGCAGAGAATACATCAGGATAATATATTCTGTGATCCAAGTATTTTGTTGTTAAAGATGTTCAAAATTGTAAGCGTTCCATAGTAACAATATATTATTAAAAAATCACTTTAACACTTTTCCCATTTTGTCGATTGAGTATTAGTTTTTGTTGTACATATAAATTATTACAATCACTGAATACATAGTTAGTGAAAAAATTATCACATTTATTAACTGAATTATTAATTTGCAATTATACAATTAGCAGTTATCCACGAACATTCAAAAGCCATCTCTTTAAGTTAATGATGACATTTTCAAGTAGAATGACATTCTAGTAATGTTTACAAATCCATACCAGTGTGAATTTTGCTACACATAATTTGCCGTGTAAAGACAGAAAAAGTAGGGATAACCGTAAAATATTTGCGAATTATGTACCCATGGCCTTAACCTTAGTCAAAATTTAAATATCCACTTTGCATTCATTAAAATGGTTATACTTACTTTTAGGTTTAACACTGATGATGATTTTTTTATAAAATCGAAAACTTTCTGTGATGTAGCCCTTAAAGGGATCTTTAACAAAACCCTTTTTTATACCTTCTACAAAGGACTTTTCCAATTTTTGTGATTGATGGTATACAGCCAACTACAGAAAAAATTTTTCTTTTCCTTGTGGATTTATTACATTGTTTTATTACGCTTATAAATAATGTTAGTAAGCTCGCCATCCTAATTTATTATTCGTCATCCACAACTTACGTAACCAAGAAATAAAACCTACATAAATATACAATTTATTTCTGGATCAAGTTCGTAATGTTTCTATTAAAAACCGATTTAGGAAAACGTGGGATTTCATTAAACACTTTATTGTTCTCGTCGTATTTTTCCATTACAATATAACACTTCCCTTAGAACGACCTACCGAAAAATACCCCATCGATCGGTGTTCGTGAGGTCTCGCAAAAATCCAAGAATGAGACCATTAACGAGACCGTTATGTAATTACCCCGGCCCCCTAGCTCTGGCTCAGGGCTCAGCTTATCGTCGAACAGCTTTTCGCTGCAGTATATCGACTGAGAATAACTTAGAGCTAGTATCTTCTAAGATGTGAAAGAGCTCTACCAGAGCGGGACTTTGAGTCATAGGATTATTAAAAGAAAATTGGTTTACAAAGTTTAGAGGATGTAAGTTTATTAACCTAAGCTTATTTCCACTCAATCTCAAGAATTAGTATTTTTTGCTGCGCCAAAAAATTGAAAAATCTTTAAGTATAATTCACTTATAGTGGACGGTATTTTTTAATAATAAAAAGTAATAAAAAACTATTATAGTGCAGTCACTGAAGGTGGATATGAGCTATTACCACCGATTTCGTTGAACCTCCATAGATTTGCATGAAAATTGGTGAGTGGTTAGAGGATATCTCAAGGAACAAAGGTGATATGGTGCCAACTTGCGCTTCTACCCTGGGGGTGGATACCACCCCTCCTCGGTGTTGAAAATTATTTTCAAGTATATTCAAATGGGAAATAAGCCTCAATTTTACCTAAAAATGATTTTATTAACGTCGAAACGTTAATAAAATCGTTAAGAAAATAGCTTCAGAACAACATTGAAAATTATTTTATTAAAAATAACCCCACAATTCGATAGAGGGACAAATTATAAGCAAAATTTGTTATATAAAGTTATTAAAATAAGTCAAAACTTTTTGAGTTATTAAAGATCAAAGATTTTAATTTTTCATGAAAAAAATGCATGTTTTTAACCGATTTTTCATAAATAACTCAAAAATTATAAGCTTTTACAAAAAAAGTTATTATCATCCAAATTGAGGATAATAATAAATCAAATAAACTCCTTACTAAAAAAACCTTTCTATGTTAACTAAAAGTAAGTTATAGGTAATTGAATGTATATTTATTTCGTCGAGTACCCAAATCTAAGTATTCAAGCTTAAATACCGGCAAAATGATGCATTTTATAACATAAACTTATAAAACATTTGTCAAAGTCCATAGAAATATCTATCAAATAAGCCCTTGAACAAGTTGATGGCATTAAAATGTATCCAACAAAAATGTTTCACAATGTATCTTTTAAAAATTGTTCCAAAAAATGTTATTGTTTTTTTTTTGTAAATAACTCCATTAATTTTTAAGATAGCAGGTTCAACTAAAAACTAGTTGAGAGTTGATTCCAAGAGCTATTAAATAATGTCAAAATTGGTCTTTTAAACCTCTCACTTTTTTAACAAAATAAAGGTTAAATGACCCTGGTTACATGGTTCTCGCAGAAAAATTGAAAATTTAAACGTTTCTATCTCGGTTAGTTTTTACTCTACGAAAATAGTAAAATAGGTCAAGTATTTGGAATAGAAAAAACTAAAATTTAGTTATACATAATTTTTTACGTATATTGAGTATTTTTGGAGTTACTATCAAAAGAAAATGAAAAGTACGATAATTTTAAAAATTCTGATTTTTTTTAATTGTACCTTTTTTTGAAAAATATACATTTTAAACCGGTGAAAATTGTTGAAATCATTAACTACGTTAACCTAAAGAAATTCTTGTCAGGATTATTACAAAGTTTAATTTTTGTGGAAATGGCGTATGTTTTATTTTTCACTTTTTCCTAAAAAAATCGAAAGGGTTCTCTTATTTTCATCATAACTTGCTTAATTTTGATGCTATGAACTTCTACTGGAGCTCATTTGATAGGTACTCCGAAGTACTTTGAGAAGTGCTTAACAAGTATATTTTACGAAATGCATCGTTTTCCTGTTATGAAGCTTGAATACTTAGATTTGAGTACTCGTCGAAAAAAATATACATTCAATTACCCATAACTCACTTTGAAATAACATTAGTTTAGTTCTTTAAGTGGGAAGTGTATTAAATTTCTTATTATCTTTAATTTTGGTAATAAATTTTTTTTAAAAAAGCTTATAGTTTTTGAGTAATACGTGAAAAACAGCTTTAAAACATACATTTTTTTAAGAAAAAATAACATTTTTGATATTTAATAACTCAAAAACTATTGATTTATGTAAATATCTTTATATAATAAATTTTGCTTAGAAGTTGCCCCTCTATAGATTTCTGGTATCATTTTGATTAAAAAAAATTTCACCCCCGAGAAGGGGTGGCATCCACCCCCGGGGTAAAAGCGCAAGTTGGCATCATGTCACCTTTGTTTCTTGAAGTATCTTCTAACTAAGGTTCTTCTAAGTATCTTCTTCTAAGGTTCAACGAAATCGGAGGTGAAAACCTTCAGTGACTCCACTATTATTACCTACTATTGATATTACTTCAGTTATTTATTTATTTAGTAGGCGTATGACTACTGTAACAGCAGTTGACTTTTTGCGTATAACGCTACAGGCCTTTTAGGGCTACGGCAACTAAATTCTGGATGATATTTCTCCATTTTATTCAGTCCACTACACTCTTTTTCCAGTCCTTTACCCGATTTCTTCTAAATCCCTCTCTGCATCCTCTAAACATCTTCTTCTTGGGCGTCCTCGTCTCCTTTTTCCCAATTCTCTGTCATTCAATATTCGTTTGACATGTCTACTTTCCGGTATTAGAGTAATATGTACCAGCCATCTACTCTTTGGGCTCGTATTTTTGTCGTAATTTTTGGTCTTCCATACATCCTCATTACTTCTTCATTTCTTCGTCTCCTCCAGGTTTTCTCCGCTATCTGTATCCCTCCAAAAATCTTTCTCAGGACTTTCCTTTCCCATATCTGAATCTTCCTCTCCTCTTGTTGATTCATTACCCACGTTTCGCTCGGATGTGTGTGTGTTTAGATTTATGACCTTGGTTTGAACCAATTGACCAGCTCAATTTTTTTTTTATTTCCATAGACACAATTTCCTAATTTTAACTGATATACATTATATTTTAATAATTACAAACATATATTACATACATTACATTAAAAATACATACTAATATTAAACACTATTACTAAATACTTATACTAAACCACTAATTGATATTAATTTTTTTTTCCGCGCTAAGACCTAAACCCGATTCAACCTCGCGGAGGTTTAGGCCTTCTTTGTGATTTTTTTTTGCTTTTTTTTATTTTGTTTTTTATTGTTTTTAATATGTAGTTCTTTTTTTTTTCTTTTTTTTTGTTATATATATATTTTTTTTATTTTTTTTATATTTTTTTTAAATATCAATTTTCATATTTTTTAAGTGGTTATAAACAATTTTATACAATTTTATATTTCGTGTACATAAAATGGAATTTAAATTGGTGGGGAGAGTAACTCCTACTGTTTGTAGATTCTTATATAACTGTTGATTCAGCATCTGGAAGTTTGCGCAATCGAAAATCACATGCTCTAATGTACCCAACTCCCCGCAAGTGCAGTTTTGAGAAGTGGCCAACCCTAGTTTATTTTTGTGAACTGGATATAAACCATGTTTGTTCCTTGCTCTATTTAAGGTTTTAATGAAGTGCCGATTTGTAATGTCGTTAAACCACGGTTTTGTATAAATTTTTGGTTGGATATCATGAAATCGTATACCTTTAAGAGAGATATCATATTCGAGTTGCCATTGCTCCATTTGTTTTTTCTTAAACAACACTGTGGGTCGTATTATCGTTTCATATTTTCTGATGTTCACGATACAGGTTTTGCTTTTAGTGCATTGTTTAAGGAACCCACAGCTCGACTTCCCTTTAATAATCTTTTATCTATTTATTTTCTTTCGGTTCAAATGTTAGTTACAGCCACTCCCAGGGATTCGATTTCTGATACTTCCTTAAATTCATATTCATCCTCTTCTCCTTTCAGTTTTATATAGTTATCCTCTTTCTTTATATCTCCTTTCATTACTGTGTATTGAATTTTTCATTGATTGATTCCTAATCCGTACTGTGTTGGGATACACAGCATCTCAGTAAACATCTTCTTCAGACAAACTCTTTAATAATTAAATGCCCGTGGTAAAAACAAATATGTTTGTTTTTAATAAATACGATTAACCTAGATTACCACATCGATACATGCTAGTATTTGATACAAGGTCAAGTTGCAATAATATTCAAGGTATGTTTGTTAGCAGTCAGCATTTTTAATCACTCTCACTTTTGCTTACCAAAACATAAAACAAAACAATCGACCTTTAATTATACCTTCACTGGGAACAGATAAATCAATTAGTAGTTGAGATTCCAGCGAGTAACATCACATTAAGCAAATAATATACCACCAGCTACTTACCGTTAAATACTCCACGTATAAATAAATGTATTAACAGTGAGAGTTATTTACTACATCAACCCTTATGGTCGGGGGTAACCAACCCCTAATTATCTAAGGGGGATCAGAAGATAGGAACCACCATAGTACCTTTTCGCTTCCGCTTAGAACTCTCGGAAGACTTTTCGGAGGTCTTCCTTTGTTCTTTTTATGATGGCTACATCATCAGCGTAAGCTCTGTCTGTCATTAAAGATGGTACCGCTTGTATTAATTTTTATCCTTCTTACTATGTGTTCTAGTACCAAGCTAAACAAGTCTGTGGATAGAGGGTCACCTTTTTTCAGTGTCTGTGTCCTGAGTTTGTCTGTACTCAGTTGGTCTGTGTCCATTAAACTGGCAAGAACCATGCATCTTACTCGAGCAGGAACCCATGTTGCCCTTTGAGCACTAATAGTATATAATCTATTAACATCGACTTTGAGTCGCTATAATTCTTATAACCATACTATGTAAATCATACATCTCGATGTTACCACTTTTAATAATGTGCTAGTTTCATATAGTAAGCAGAACGCACTGAACATGATCTAATACAGATCGAAAACGTTTTGCAATCCATTCAGATGACATTTTCATAGTTTTTAATAAACTTTTTATACCAATATACAAATCGAAATTTTTTATTCTGTATGAGTTTTTATATTTTAGTATTTTAAAACGTTTTACCCAAAGTTTTTTGTAGAGATTTAATATTCTTCTCAATAAAAATTAAGTTTTCTTTGTGAAAATATAAAAAGGTTTATTTTCCATATCCTAAACAAGCATTTTGAAAGGTCCGTTCAGCATATCAGATTTCAGTAGAGTCTAGCATAAAAAGATGTCATGAATATCTCAGGCAGTTTAAACATCTTATCAGCCGTCAGAAAGACATTCCTTCTAATGTCGGTGTCCCAGAGATTTTCCCTTTTTTATGCGATTTTTTTCTCCATGAATAAATCAACTCCTCTTCATGTTCATATTTCACTCGAACTGACGTGTATGTCTAAGCTTATAATAGGTGATATAGGTCTGTTGTGTAACTGTATGGCTTTAGCCATTTAGGGATTTTTAATCACGGGAATCAAGTCGTTTTGAACTGTTAATTAACCTATTTTGGGATTTTGTTCTTAAAGTCGCTGGTTTACGAAATAATGAATTTATGCGTTACTTTATGGACTCACTGTATATTTAAAATAACGTTTAATGTCAAATCGCACCCACAATTTAATATGGAAACTTGAATGGCAAAAATCTTTACCTGACCTGTTACCTTTGGGAAATTAGACGGGATAAATACGGTTTTAAAATCCTGTTCCATTACCGAATCCCTCAGGAGAAGCCAACTAAAATTCACTTAAAAATATTATGGTTTACTGGGAGTTTTGACATTAGATTACTGATATCTCGTATTAATAATATGTTACACAGTTTTTAAACGACAGAATTATTACTTTAAAATGATTTTGTAACATTTAGCTTATTTAACCCTTAAGATACTATTAGAACTACAAGAAAGAACTACAAACTATAATGAAAAGCATAATAATAGAAGCCAAAAAATTGGGACTTACAATAAATGAATAAAAGACAAAGTATATGATAATGATGAGTGGCAACGTGGCATTAGATAGAAAACAAAGTGTTTTAATTTTCGCCTGCATTTTACCCGATTTTCGCGTGGTGCAGCGAACATTGAATGCTGAGTGAGTGAAAAAGGTAAGGTATAAACTGTGCCCTACCTAATGCAAGAATAATATAAGTAAAAACGGTAAAAAATAGTATAAAATACTAAACGGACAAATAAAAGTGAGGTTAACAGCTAACAGATAAGCTTATAAACACTGGCGAACGCTGATCAAATTTCAAGCGGTGTTGCCGGATTTAAAAAAAATAGAAACACCTGCCGAAAAACAAAAGCAATTTTGGTGCGTGGATAATTGGGCATACCTCCTCGTGGTTGAAACGGGTGTGCCCAGTTAACGCTACGTACAAAATGGCTGAGAACGAGTATAGTGTGGACGAAAAGACAAGAAAAAGAGGAGATGAATCGGAAGATGAGGCAGACGATAGCAGAAGTAAAAAAGTACATCGGTCGCCTGGGAATGATAGGCAACTAGAAAAAATATTGGAGAGCCTAAATATTATCACAATGGAAATAAGGGAACTAAGAGAAGAGCAAAAAGAGTACAGAGCGGAAATGAAGGAACTCAGACAAGAAAATGAAAAGCTGAAACAGGAAAACAGAGAAACCCAACAAAAAGTGGAAGAATTGGAAAATAAAATAGACAGAATGGAAAAGGACAAAAGACGAAATAATATAATACTGCAGGGAGTAGATATGGATACCTACGATCAAAACATAACAAAAGATAACGTCCAAGATTTTTTATGCAATGCACTAAAAGTTGAGACAAAAATAAAAAGCGCAAGAAAAATTGGAAGTAAATCCTGCTTGATTGAGCTCGAAAATGCAACGGACAAAGAAGAAATTATGAAAAATAAAGGCAAATTGAGAGACATAAAGGGAAAAGAAATATATATTAATGACGACATGGACAAAAATGAACGGATGATACAGAGTAAAATCAGAACGAAGGCAAAAGAGGCTAAATTGGAAGGAAAAAACGTCAAGGTAGGATTTCAAAAAATAAAAATAAATGAGGAGGTATGGACATGGAATAAACATCAGCAACAACTCTTAAAAATAGAAAACCAAAACAGAAACCAAAAAAACTAAACGACGTAAATGAAACGGTAGCAACAACGTCAATGGACAAGGAGACGATTGGGATTAAAAACAAGAAAATGAAAACTAATTTGGGAACATGGAACGTAAGAGGCACTTATGAAACGGGAAAACTTAAAGAATTAATTAGAGAAACAAAAAGATATGAAATAGATATATTAGCTTTACAAGAAACAAAACAATTAGACACAGAAATAGTAGAAATAGATGATATAGTATTTTTTAAAAGTGGGGGGAATAACAGATTGCTAGGAACAGGCTTTATCATAAAGAAAAGATGGAAAACCAGAGTGATGAATTTCAAGCCGATATCAGATAGAATGTGCACAATCAGGTTAAAAGGGAATCAACGAAACATAAGCATAATAAATGTACATGCACCAACAGAAGACGCCACCGAAGAAGACAAAGATGCATACTATGAGCAACTAGAGAGAGAATATGACAGATTACCAGCATTTGATATCAAAATAGTAATGGGAGACTGCAATGCTAAAGTGGGAAAAGAGGATATATATGAAAATATAACAGGAAAATACAGTAAACACGATGTATCAAATGATAATGGTCAACGAATTATAGGTTTTGCCACAGAAAGACAAATGGTAATAAAAAGCACATACCAACGCAGAAAAGATATACATAAAGGAACGTGGATTTCCCCTGACAAAAGGACAATAAATCAAATAGACCACATATTAATAGAGAAGAAGCACGCCCATAATATAATAAATATAAAAAGTATGAGAGGAGCGGAATGTGACTCAGATCACTTTTTGGTAAGAGCAGCCTATAGAATAAATGCTAATATAAAGAAAGACAATCAAAGGGACAAAGAAATCAAAAAACAATTCAACACAGCAATACTAAAAGATAATATGACACAGAAGAAGTACGAACAACAAATAACCAGCAGACTAAACGAAGAACCAGAAACACTAGACCCGGAAGAAAAGTGGGAAAGCATAAAAGAAGCAGTTTTAAACACCAGTAAAGAAATATTAATTAAAGGTAATAGAAAACAAAAAGCAAAAGAATGGTATGATGAGGAATGTCAAAAAATAGCAGAAGAAATTAGAAAAATAAGAATAAAAACTTAAGAAATAATAGTGACATTAGCACACAAGAATATAGAGAATTGAAGAGAATTATGAAGAGAACATGCAGAAATAAAAAAAGAAAATACAACGAAGAAAAACTCAAAGTGATAGAGGAAAAATTCCAAAAAAAGGAAATAAGATCCTTTTACCAGGAAACAAGAAAAATGGAAAGGGGATATCAGAAACATAACCCATATATGAAAAATGAGGAAGGAATATTAATAAATGAACCCGGGGAAATAATGAGAAATTGGCAAACTTATTTTACACAACTTTTAAACAAAAACGAAGAAGAAAGGGGAACAATCCAGGAAATTGAAGATGACCATATAGTAATAGAAACACCTACGAGGGAAGAAATAGAAAATGAAATAAGAGGGCTAAAAAACAATAAAAGCCCAAGAATAACGGAAATATCGGCGGAAATAATAAAGGCAGGAGGAAAAAGACTACACAAGGAGATACATAGCCTGATAAAAAGTATATGGGAAACAGAAAGAATGCCAGGAGAATGGACCAGGGCAAGGATATGCCCCATACATAAAAAAGGTGATAAAATGAGATGTGAAAATTATAGAGGTATCGCGTTGCTAGAAGTCGTGTACAAAATATTGACAAACATCTTAAGAAAAAAGCTGAATCAATACACGGAAAAGATATTGGGCGAATATCAGGCAGGATTCAGAAGTAATAGGTCGACGACAGACCAAATATTTGCGTTAAAAGAAATCCAAACTACGTGCTACGAACATAAAATAGCAGTATACGTCCTGTTCGTCGACTTTAAACAGGCCTATGATACGGTAAAGCGGCAACAGATGTACGCACTAATGAAAGAAATGGGCATACCAAGTAAAATCGTCAGGATGGTAAAGATGACTATGGATAACTCCACAAACGAAATAGCATGGAAGGGACATAAATCAAATAATTTTGAAACAAAGGAAGGATTAAGACAAGGAGACCCACTATCAACGACTCTTTTTAATGTAATACTGGAAGGAATAATCAGGAAAAGTAAAATAAGCACACAGGAAACGATTTTTAAAAATGGCCACCAATGTATTGCATTCGCAGATGATCTAACATTATTATCGACAAGTAAGAAAGAGCTAACAAAATTAATGAGCAATATAATAAAACAAGCCAAACCTTTTGGTCTTCTCATAAATAAGGAAAAGACAAAATACATGATAATGGGAGAAACAGATAAAGAAAATGAAGACAATTTCACATTGGAGATAGAAGGAGAAAATGTATGCGCATTTAAAAGAGTTTCAGAATTTACATACCTGGGTGTAAAAGTAGATGAAAAGGGACATGGGGAAGGGGAAATAAAAGCAAGAATAGCAAAAGCAAACAAAAAGTATGGAGCATTGCGTCCATTAATGAAATCCAAAGATGTGTCAAGAAAAACAAAAATAAGAATCTACAAAACAGTTATCAGACCTACAGCTACATATGCATGTGAAACATGGGTGCTTAAAAAATCAGAAATAGACCTTTTAGAAAGATGGGAGAGGAAAATACAACGAGCAATATATGGAGGCGTGAAAATAGACGGTCAATGGAGAAGAAGAAATAATAAGGAACTTGAAGAACTATATAATGAACCAAAAATAACGACGGCAATCAAAGCACAGAGAATCCGATACTTAGGACACATAGAAAGAATGGGAAAGGCGAGAATGCCAAAAATGGTTCTATTACGTAAGCCAATACAAAAAAGAAGAATAGGAAGACCAAGAAGGAGATGGAAGGACAGCGTATATGAAGACTTAAAACAAAGTAATATTGTAAACTGGAAAGAAAAAGCTTTGGACAGAAAACAATGGAAGGAAGTGGTGAAGAAATGTATGGAAAGACTATAATGTTAAGTGTAGTATTAAGTGTTTTATACAAACAAATGTAATATTGTATATATTATAGTAGTATAGGATATAGCATTATATATAAATATGTAATAGTAATTGTAAGGAAAAATTAAATCTTTCAGCCCTAGGCCTTCACGGCCTGTTGAGCTTAATAAATAAATATGATAATGATAGATATCCAAAAAGAAAAAGAAAATAACATCATATTACAAGAAAAGAGTGGAAGTTTCAAAGGTGCTAAGTGCCAAAACTTTTAATTTTGGAAAATTCCCTAATGCCCTAAGGCATTATATGACTATTCCACGAAGCACGTGGGTTGTAGAGTCGAATTCTATGTCTTCACAAAGAGAAAGGTGAGTTGGCTTTCACCTTTCTCTTTTTACTATGACTATTTGACTACAGCTGTTTCGGCAGAGTGCCTTTCTCAAGTGATTTAGATTACTATGGGTTTGCCTTTTTAAAGTCTTTAACTGAAGCGGTTGAGGAGTGGGAAGCTGTTTGTCTCTAGTTGGCCATTCAGAATTATATCTGTATTTTTCAATTTATTAATTTCCATAGATTCTAATAAAGATAGCTTAAGGCCTTTATTTTGAATATGCAGAATTTGAAACTCTTCATTAAAAGAATGATTATGATCTAGAAGGTGAAGTGCATATGTAGAAGTGTCTGTTTTTCTATTGTTGAAAGCTCTTTTGTTTTCTGCTATCCATTTGTCAAAGGTTCTGCCAGTTTGACCGATGTAAGTTTTCGGACAGTCACCACAAGTTAGTTTGTAAACACCACTCTGTAGTTGTTTTCTCTTTTGGCTCTTATTGTTCTTATTATATTTGCTTAAGTTGTTGTTATTTCTGAAATCTGGTGTTATTCGTTTCTTTTTTATGTATCTGGCCATTTTTGTTTTTATCTTGCCAGTATATGTGATAGAGCAGAAGGTACTGGGTTCTTTCTGTGGTGATGGATAGACTAATTTTAGCGCTTCCTTATGGAGTTTTGGTTTAAAATTTTGTTAATTGTTTGTTCGTTATAGCCATTGTTTACTTCTATTTGTTTAATGATGTTCAGTTCTATCTCGAAGTTATTTTTTGACATGGGAATTTCTGTCAGTCTATGTATCATGCTATGGTATGTAGGCTGCTAATTTATGTTGTGTAGGATGGGATGATGAATTGTGTACTTGTGTCAGTATGGGCAGGTTTATGATATACGGAGAACTCATGTTTGTTGTGTACTCTGGTAATTGTTACATCTAGAAAGTTTATGGACTTATTCTGTTCTGTTTCTATTGTAAACTCAATATTACTATGAAGTGAATTAATGTATGATAGAAATTGGTCAAGTTGCTTGTTAGTTCCTGTAAAGCATACTAGTATATCATCCACGTACCTCTACCAATATAAGAACTGTTTAAATACGGGATGTTTAGAAATTGTTGTTTCAAGCTGGTTCAAAAATATATCTGATAGCAATGGGCTTAGAGGATTACCCATAATAAGTCCTGCACTGTTGTTTGTGTATATTTGATTATTGAATTCAAAATAGTCTTGATTTATGCAAACTTCAAGAAGGTGTAAACATTCAGATGCAATAATCGAATATGTACTATTATGGTCTAAAAGATTTTTAACTAAAACAAAAGTTTCTGTAGGAGGAACACTAGGAGAAAGATTTTTTACGTCAAATGAGATTAGTCTGGAGTTACTGGGCAATTAAAAATGTTGTGAAGAACAATAAGAGCCGAAAGATAAAACAACTACAGAGTGGTGTTTACAAACTAACTTGTGGTGACTGTCCGAAAACTTACATCGGTCAAACTCGCAGAACCTTTGACAAACGGATAGCAGAACACAAAAGGGCTTTCAACAATAGAAAAACAGACACTTCTACATACGCCTTCACCTTCTAGATCATAATCATTCTTTTAATGAACATAATTCAAATTCTGCATAATTCAAAATAAAGGCCTTAAGCTATCTTTATTAGAATCTATGGAAATTAATAAATTGAAAAATACAGATATAATTCTGAATGATCAACTCGAGACAAACAGCTCCCCACTCCTCAACTTCTTCAGTTAAAACTTTAAAAAGGCAAACCCATAGTAATCTAAATAACTTGAAAAAGGCACTCTGCCGAAGCAGCTGTAGTCACATAGTTGTAGGTAATGCATTTTGTGGAGGTATAGAAAACAACGTTTTCAGTGATTAAGGGCCGGTTGTTCGAACGCTAATCAACAATTATCATTATCAAATATTTAACTACTGTCACCAAACTGTCAATGTCAACTTTGTTTGGGCTGCTGAAAACATAATTAATTAAAATTATGAGATTTATTATCAATTATGTTAATAATTATTGTTATATTAATTGATTATAGTCTCAGAATTGCAATCAATTATGTTTTTAGCAACCCAACCAAAGTTGACATTGACAGTTTTCACAGTAATTAAATATTTGATAGTGATCATTGTTGATTAGCGTTCGAACAACCGGCCCTAATTATTAGATAAAATGAACTTCAATCAAGTAACGGTCGAAACCATCAAGTATTCCGTAATATTGTCCCTCACTATACAGTGTGGGCCAAAGAAAACAGTCCACCTCGATATTTAGCAGTATTAATTATATTTTAAGCAAATGACGACACAGGTCGATTTTTGATCTAAGGGACATTTTTACGGTAAATGCATCTGTCATTTGTCAACCCCCTCCCTTTCACTTCTCCCACCCCTTATTTTTAAATAGGGAAAAGCGGTCGTGTGCTAGCTCATTTGAAAAATTATTTAATTCTCTATTCAACAATATAAACATTAACATAATTATTTATACAGGGTGTCCAAGAAAAAAATTTTAAATTAAATTAATAATTGACATAAATAGAAGAATGTATGTAATTTTATTAATTCAAAATACATTCTACTGTTGTCACAAAACAGAAAAAAAATGTATCTCTTTATAAATAAACATTGCTTTTCGCTTAATTTCAATGTTCAAGCTGCTACGCATCTGCCTCTTGGTAGGTTGAATATTGAATTTAAGCAACAAAAAATGTTTACTTATCAAATAAACATTTTTTATTTTCTGTCAGCAGTAGAATGTATTTTGAGTTAAATAAATTACATACATTCTTTTTTTTGTGTCAATTAATTTATATTTTTGTATATATAATGGATTTCTACGGCTGTCGCCGCCTCTCCATACCCAGCTTTAAATTTTTTTCTATCGTAACACATCTTCTTCTTTAAGTACCGTGCCCAAATTTTTAGGCGTGGGTAGCTTCCATAACAATTTGTCGATATCGTTCTCGATCTTGTGCGGCATGTACAGTCCATTCGCTGATCTGAGACACAACTGTCTACACTACAATCACAATAAAAATGCAATATATAGAAATAAACAAACCAAAATACCTTGAAGTGCTCCCCGTGCTTGTTTACTTCTAGTGCATCTTTATTGTGATTGTAGTGTAGACAGTTGTGTCTCAATTTAGCGAATCGACTATAATAATTGATCTGCTGATAAGCCAGTCCATTGACGAAGGTTTCGGAGCCATGAATATTTCTTTCGACCAATTCCTCTTTTTCCGTCGATCTTTCCATTGAGTATTAACTGCAGCATCCTGTATCTGCTACCTCTCATTATATGCCCCAGATATTCAAGTTTTCTCTTTTTATCATCTTCATTAAGTCACCTTCGCCTTGATCTACTCTGTTTAAAACTTCTCTGTTTGAAATGCGTTGAACCCAAGATATTCTGAGCATTCTACGATACTACCACATCTCAAAGGCTTCTAATTTGTTCATCATGTTAACCTTCATGATCCAGGTTTCACATCCATATAGTAATACAGGATACACATAACATTTTAGGAACTTGATTCTTAGTTGTAAATTCAGCTGAGAGTTGCTCAGAATAGATCTAAGTTTCATAAATGCTCCTCTTGCAATTTCTATACGAGTTTTAATTTCTTCATCCGGATTTAGTGTCTCGTTTATCCAACATCCTAGGTATTTAAAATGGTTAACTTTTGTTATTGATTCATCATTGACAATTAGTTGCATAGGGCCGACGTCTTGTTTACTAACCACAAGTAACTTTGTCTTTGTTGCATTTATGTTAAGTCCGTTATTGGAGCATTCTCTAGTGACTCGATCTATCAGGAATTGAAGATCTTCGATATTTTCAGCCATATCTGATGTTGTTAATAGTTTCTCCCCCGATTCGAACTCCACATTGTCCTTCCAAGGATAACACATATCTTTATCTAATTGCCTCGAATCCATTGCCTCCTGAATATTGTCCCTCCAGCTTCTCCGTGGTCGTCCTCTTCTTCTTCTCTCCGGTGGGACCCACTCTAATATTTTTCTCGGCCAGCGAGTCTCATTCATTCTTTAACCTGACCGAACCATGTCAGCTGTCTCTTTTCAATATCGTCTATTATAGTTTGTTCTACCTTCATACGTTCTCTAATTGTTTCATTTCTTACATGTTGTAATCTTGAAACCTGACAACTTCTCCTCAAAAAGTCCATTTCTGTACTAAATAGCTTATTTTTATTTCTTGCACTTATGTCCCAAACTTCTGCACCGTAGATTGTAGCGCTCTTCATTATCGCGTCAATTAATTTAATGCAAAATCATTTTTCTTGGACACCCTGTATAAATAATTATGTCAGTGTTAATATTACTAAATAGAGAATTAAATAACCTTTCAAATGCAAATGAGCTAGTACACGACCCCTAATCCCTATTTAAAAATAAGGGCAGGGGGAGTGGAAGGGAGGGGGTTGAGAAATGACTGATGTATGTATCGTAAAAATGTGTCCCCCTTAGAACAAAAATCGGCCTGTGTCGTCACTTCCTTAAAATGTAATAAATACCGCCAAATATCGAGGTCGACTGTTTTCTTTGGCCCATCCTCTATATCCCAGTTTCACATAATTTTTGCTGATGACAAAATAGTAATTAACCATCAGTCTCATGTGGTACGCTAAAGATAATTAGTGCACACAAAAAAAATATAATAACAGACAGAAGCACTACGTAGGTTTGTCATTTCAAATTCCACTGTAAATTATATCACTCACAAAATAATTAATTACCGAAATGTTGGGAGAACGCACTAGCAAAAACGGAACGAATGTCACTCGTATATCAACTAGCTGCACCTAATGAAATATGAGTTAAACGGGTTCGAAATCCCTACGAAATCTCCAGAAATCGTATAATGAATAGTACGGGATCCGAATTTAGATCGACCTTCACCTATCTGTTTAACGAATGAAACAATTTTTTATCAACAAATTACTAAACTCTAAGGGTAAGAACAGAACAAGTGGGTCTCGGTGGAGGTGTAGGTGGAGGTCGCGGTCGATGTCGATATCCATGTAAAACAAACACATTGTAGTGAATGGAAGAGAACAGAGCAGGTAAGTCGCGGTGGAGGTTTAGCGCGATACCTTCCAGGAGGTTTACATCGATGCTTTTGAAAATTAAATTTTTTTTTATTGTTACAAACGACATCTGTTTATTTCAAACTATAAACACTAAGCATTTTTGTTGAACAGAATTTGAAACATTAAGAGTGATCGCCCAGTGGCTATAATTCTATTGGTTGAATGTTTCTGGATATACATTGGTATGACTTATATCTATTTACTTCACTAATTAATCTAAACTTATTCTAAACTTTTACTTGTTGTCTATTGTCTAAAGGGTAAATCCAGTGAACTACGAATATTTAGTCTGTTGTTTTGTACACTGTTGTCAAGAAGACCGATTACAAGATTGCTGGAGTGCACTTCAAGACGCTTTAGATATTTATCACTACACTGCGCGATCACTTGTTTCACTGTAGAAATTTTTAGATCACTGTAGATGACCTGGTTTGAGATAAACCAAGGGGCAGTCGCTATAGTTCTTAATGTCTTTGACTGGAATCGTTCTAGGATCGCAATGTTGCTGTCAGATGATGTACCCCAGAGTTGTACGCCGTATGTTCAAATAGGCTTTATGATGGAACTGTAGATCAGGAGTTTATTTTTTAATGATAGAGGTGAGTTACTTCCAAGTAGCCAGTAGTGTTTTTTAAGTACAATTCCTAGTTGTTTACGTTTATTCCAGATATGTGTCTTCCAAGTTAGCCTTGTGTCTAGATGTAATCCTAAGTACTTGGCACTATCTTTTTTTGGTATTAGGTGGTTGTTGTAATATACTGATGGTGTGTCACCGTGGCATTTTGTAAAAGTTACATTGGCTGATTTTTCGTCGTTAATTTTTATTCTCCATCTACAAGCCCACTTATGTGTTTTGTGTAATCTTGCTTGTAATGTGCGAGTCGCAATTTCGGGATTTTTGTCTTTCACCATAATTGCAGTGTCATCTGCAAATGTAGCTGTTAGGTGATGGTCATCGGTTGGAAAGTCAGCTGTAAACAAAGTGTAAAGTATGGGACCAAGTATACTTCCTTGGGGCACACCAGCTTTTATAGGATGAATGTCTGTTATAAAGTCATCATATCTTATTTGGAAGTGCCTTTCTTCAAGATAAGATTTGAGCAAGATGTAGAGTGGATGAGATAGGTTTTTCTTTAATTTATAAAGCAATCCGGGGTGCCAAACCTTGTCGAAAGCTTGACTTATATCCAGGAATACAGCATTGCAGTAGCTCTTTTCCTGAAATGTAGTTTGTATCATATCAACGACTCTGTGCACTTGTTCAATGGTCGAGTGTTTAAGGCGAAATCCAAATTGATGCGATGGGACTAGTTTGTGTTCATCTATTTCTATTAATAATCGTTCTTTTATAATTTTCTCTGCAATTTTAGACATAACAGGTAACAAGCTTATTGGTCTGTATGATTTTATCTCTTTAGCAGGTTTTCCTGGTTTTTGTATTAGTATAATGTCTGCTAACTTCCATTGTGCTGGAAAATATCCTAGCCTTATAGTCGCATTTATTAGTTGTGTTATCATTGTAATCCCTTTTTTTGGTAGTTGTTTGATTATCTCGCTAGTAAGGAGATCGTGTCCAGGTGCTTTTTTGGTACGAATTTCGTATTTAATAATTTGTGCTACTTCTTTGGGTGTTGTTAGTTTGGGAGGTGGAGACATTTGATATGTACTACCTAAAAACTCGTGTATTCTTTCATCAATATTATTCTCATCTGCAGGTAAAGGCTGAAATACTTCTTCGAAATAGTTTGCAAATGCTTTTGCCTTTTCCTTGCCTAACCATTTGTTATCATGCCTGATAGGCGGGATTTGTTGTTTTGAATTTTTCAAATTTTTTGTGGCCTTCCATAAAGAATAGTCGGAATCCGCAGTTGGTGTTAAATTCTGCATATAACTTTGAAAATATTCATTTTTAAGATTTTGTATTAATTCTTTTAGTTGTCGACATTTTCGATTGTAGTTGGTTTTGTCATCTGGGTGTCTCGTTATTTGCCACCTTTTTCTAAGCCTCCGCTTTTCTAGTATTTCAGTTCTAATGATTTGTGGGCATTGTCTTCGGTGCCTTTTGTTTTTAGTCTCATGGGGCGTAGCTTCCCATGCTGCTTGTTGAACCAACTTAGTAAAATATTCAACTGCTAATTCAATATCATTTGGTGTTTTCAGTGGTATTTGTAGATTTATATTTTGATCTAGTATTGATTTAAAATATTCCCAGTCAGTTTTTTGGAGATCAGATGCGGTGTCGCCTCCTTTTCTTGAGGTATGGTTGATATGGATGCAATAAATAATTGGAGTGTGGTCAGAATTTAAATCATCGCTGGATACTATATTTAAGTGCTCGTCTGAGATACCTTTTACAATGAAAAAGTCGAGTAGATCTGGTACTCTATTTGGATCACTGGGCCAGTATGTGAGTTGATATGTAGAGAGGTGGCTTAAATTCATTTCTTGTACAACTGAATAAAAAACTCTTCCCCTTCCTGGAGGTGAAAGTCTGGAACCCCAACTAGTATGTTTTGCGTTATAATCACCTCCAGCCAAGAATCGGTTTCCCAGTGTTTTGAACAGATTTACACAACCTTCTTTATTTGGCCTGTATCTCGGAGGACAATAAACGGCCGATATCGCAAGTGGCCCTACCCAATCTTCTATTACGATACTTGCTGCTTGCATAAAATCTTGTTCAAATTTGAGCAATTGATAATGTTTCAGGTTCTGCCTGATTATTACTGTTGCTCCACCTCTTGGATTTCTCTCAGCATCTGGATGTCCTGCATTATACAGGGTGTTTCAATAATAATTGTCCATATAGTAACTGGAGAAACCTTAGCACAAGATACGAAGATTTAACCTAAAACACTTAAATAAAATGTGGTTCCTTACTGAGTTACAGGGTGTTTTATCTAAAAATTTAAAAATTATTTTTGCCCAACATTTTAAAACTATTCGACGTATCTTTTTCATACTTGGCAAAAAATGCGACTGCTAGACACCCTACTAAATTATGATAAACAAACGTTTCTAGCTACTACCAGAGGCGTACGGCAGGGGATAGTAAATGGTTGACCCTTCTCAAATTCTACGCCACTGGAGGAATTACTATTTTAGTACCATTTTTAGATTCCCCAATATTTTCTACGTAAATAATATACTCCTTATTGGTAACGATAAAGTCATTAGTTTTCGAGATATTTGAAGTGAAATATGAAACGGCACAGTTATTTTGATTAATTTATCGTATGATTCATATGATTAAAATTTAAAAATTATTTGTACCCAGTACTTTTAAACTATTTGGCGTATCCTTATCATACTTGGCAGAAAGTGTAGGCACTGTACACCTAACTAAATTAAGATAAATAAACATTTCTAGCTACTACCAGAGGCGTACGGCAGGGGATAGTGGCAGGTTGACCCTTCCCAAATTCTACGCCACTGACGAAATTGCTATTTTAGTGTATTTTTTTTTATTTTTCAATACTTTTTATGTAAATAATATACTCCTTATTTGTAACGATAAAATGATTAGTTTTCGAGATATTTAAAATTAAAAATAAAGCGACACAATACATTAATCAAAATAACCGTGTCTTTTCATTTTTAACTTCAAAGATCTCAAAAACTGATGACTTTATCGTTACGAATGAAGAGCATATTATTTTCATAGAAAGTATTGGAGAATCCAAAAATTTAACTAAAATAGCAATTCCGCCAGTGGCGTAGAATTTGGAAAGGGTCAACCATTCACTTTCTCCCGTCGTACGCCTCTGATAATCGACAGAAACGTATGTTTAACATAATTTAGTAGTTTGTATAGTACCTATACTTTCTGCCAAGCATGAAAAGGATACGTCGAATAGTTTTAAAATGCTGAGCAAAAATAGTTTTTAAATTTTTAGATAAAACACCCTGTAACTCAGTAAGGAATCACATTTTATTTAAGTGTTTTAGGTTAAATCTTCGTATTTTGTGCTAAGGTTTCTCCAGTTATTATATGGACAATTATTAATGAAACACCCTGTACATGTTAAAGTTTCTTATTTTCAACTGAGCACTGTTAAGTAAGTGTGATTCTGAAATCAACAAAATATCGATATTGTTCATGTTTATGAAGTATTCAATCTCATATTTATGTTTGATTATTCCATTTGCGTTCCATTGTGCTATTCTTAAAAGTTGTATCAACATTTTCTAGAAATAAGTTCTTTAATTTGTCGGATTTCTTGAGTTAACAGTGATATTTTTTTTTGTTGTTCTTCTATAGTTTTTTGCAGATTGGAGATTATGTTGAGAAGATAGCTGTTGTTGGACTCGTTGTTATTGTTTGACAGATTTTGTACATTTTGTTGATTTCCGGTGATTTGGGCGTAGGTAGGTCTTCCCCTTGTTACCTCATCGTTACTTAATTGAAATGCTTGTTGGGTAGGAGCTTGTGCTGTTATCTGTGTTAATAGATTATTGCTTTGTTGGTAAGCAATTCCATTTTTCTGAGGATATCTCTTGTTTAGTATTTCTATGTAAACCTGCCATTTTTTATAATTAGCCGGGTGCTCACCACCACATAAAGTGCACGTGCACGTGAACACGTGAAAATTAAATGAGTTTGTTTTACATGGATGTCTACTGCGCGGCCTACAAGGATGCTTCCCTGTGATTGGTCCGTTCGAAGCCAAGTTGTCATTACCTGCGCTATCTGAGTTGATACTTTTTTATATAATCCCTTTTTTGTATTCAGTCTATTTTTCTAAAGTAATTAAATTCCGTAAATTTTTGAAATATGAAGGAGGATCTGATTATTTACATCTGACATTGAATCACTATCATTACTTGACTGACACAACATCGCAAAATCACAGTCATTTTGTTATTCAAATTTCATTAAACTATTGAGAAAGTTCCTCTTCTGTCCTCTTCCTAGACGAATGAAAACGGAATGTGACTGCAAGGAGTCTTTTTTGTTTTCTATATTCGTCGTCTGCGGTCTTATAAATTGTAAAAGTCGCAGATTAAGGATGTACCAGAAAGAACTTTCAACACGAAGAGTCTCAGATTTAAATAACTATTTACCATTTTAATTTTATTGAGTGGTGAATTCTGCATTTGATACTCTTCAATTTGTTCATTAAACTACTTCACTTAAATAGTGATTCTAGCTCGACTGACAGCGCAGGTGACCTCCTTGCTATGTGCTGTCGACATCTACCGCGACTTAACTAGTAGCATCCACCGCGACCTACACCTCCACCTCGACCCGCTTGTTCTGTTCTTACCCTAAGAAGGTACCACAATTTTTTTTTATTAAAATGTTCAATCTTAACACTTTTGCTGCTGGCTTCTATGATACGGAGTTGCAAGGTGCGGCATTTTTTTTTCTAAAAATTTTAATTTTTTTGGCTTTATAATTGCTTTAGTACTAAAATGAAGCCCATATATAGGGAGTTTAGTTGTTTTTTATCAATGTCACGCATGCGTGTCGGGCGCACCTAGATATACTTTTTTTGCTAAGTGCTGACTGACACGGATGCGTGTCAATATATTTTTTACTACTTTAAAAGTTTATTGAAGACAATTTTAATAAAACTCAGTAAAAATAATTAGAATACAACTGTTTCAATATATTCGCACTGCTCGAATTATTTGAACGTGTGTCTGACTTGACCTCGCTAATTTGTACCCCCTATTCTAGCACGCCCGATTGCCGAATGCCGTCTCATTGGGAAATTCTGAAAACGGCAAACATATTTTAAATACTTTGTGCCTTAGTAACACGCTAACACGCTAAGATCTGAATTCAGATGTCACGCAAGTATGTCGTCAGCACCTGACAAAAAACTTAAGGTCACGCATGCGCGACATCAGCAGTGAAAGTTTTAAAAAAGGACGCGTTTCGACCCAACACGAGCCATCATCAGCAAATACAGGAACACAACAACAAAAAACTGGACCAACAGAAAAGAGGAAGAATTTATTGGTTCAAAACAAATTGTACTACACAACCATTCTTAAATTAAGTTTTAAACGATTTACATCGTGTTTTATGTCAACTCATCCTAAGTTTGTTCGTCTTCGGGAGGAACCATGTTGGGTTGGTAAGATAATAAACTTAAAGATTGTAATGATATGATGCCTGCAGCCGGTATTCGGCAGGTCAACCGCAAAGGATCGAACTAGGGCCCATAGTGGCGCAGCCCCACTACGTACCACCACTAGGCGAAACCAAGGGAGAGATGGCTATCGAGAGTGTATTTAAGACGAGCAAGGAGAAATGTGAATCAGTTCTTCTTAGCGTACTGAACCAGGAAGGACTCAAATGGCAGAGCTGCAATGGATTGCGTTGGAACTTTGCCGAGGTGGGTGCGCTCTGTAAAGAGGATGCGTTCCGTCGAAACTGTATCCGCAGTGAGCGGTAGTGGCCATCTCCAATCTGGAGACGATAGATGGGCGACTGTGTGTCGATATTTGATTGTTATCGCATTGGATTGAAATGCGATAAGCTATGAGTCTGAGTGTGCAGATAGATTGACTCCGTGTAACGTGATTGCTATTAATATATTGTGTTGTGTATTGTATGATTCTAATATTGTTATTGTGTATTGATGACAGTAATAAGTATAATGATAATTTTCCTTTGCAGAAGAGAGAATTATATTTTGTTTTATTTATTTTGAACTGTATATAAATATCATAATAAAATTTACTTTGTTTTTAACCTGCATTTAACTAAATATGTCGTCCTGAAAGGGCTACCCATCACAATATTTAAGAACTAGAAAAAAAATGTCGACAAGCACCTCATCCCACAACAAGGGTGATTCAGACCCAGCAAATCTTGCACCGGTCAAGTCCTCGCACTAACAGAACATATTGAAGAGGGCTTTGAAGAAAAACTTAAAACACGAGCTGCTTTCGTTGATTTGACAGCAGCCTATGACACAATAAGGCACAAAACATTGCTCCGCAAATTATACGATACTCTCAATGACCACCATCTGGGTAAGGTCATATATTCCTTACTGCAAAACAGACGTTTTTTCGTTGTTCTGGACGGCAAAGTAAGTAGGTGGAGAGTCCAAAACAACGGCCTCCTACAGGGAAGTGTTTTAGCACCAATGCTTTTCAATATATATACAAACGACCAACCTACGCCGACTGAAACCAAGCATTTCCTCTATGCTGACGATCTCGCAATATGTGCTCAAGGAAATAGCTTTGAAGAAGTGGAGGAGAGGCTCGAAACTACCTTAAAAATAATAACAGAGTACTATCTGCAGAATTCTCTGATACTCAATTCCTCTAAAACACAAGTCTGCGCTTTCCACCTTCGCGCAAAGAAAGCCAAGCGAAAATTCCAAATTGTGTGGAGTGGTAATATACTAGAGCACACAGACCAACCTATATATCTTGGAGTAACTCTGCAGACAACATTGCATAAAAACGAGAGGGAAAGTAACAACTAGGAACAACATACTCAGAAAGCTAACGGGAAGTAAATGGGTAGGTTATTGATTATATTTAAAATAAGATAGCTAAAAGGAACTACAACGTTAACGGGGTTTTATTATTTCATATGGTCAATGGACATCTATTTATGGAAAAACCGCGGAGTGCTACCATTTAAAGAGGTGCGTTTTTGAGAAATGGGTGAATTAGTCCCTGGGCACAGATTACATTAGGGTCATTTCTATGCACTTTTGGTAAAAAGATATCTACATAAAAATTGTTCCTGGTTAAATTTTCTATATAAATATCACTTTTTATAGTCAATGATACTTTTTTTACAAAAATATATTCAAAAGAAAAAGCACAAAGGAACCCAAAAGAAAGAAATTTTGTTTTTTGTCCCATAACTTTTGTCCACGAGGATATAGGTATAGACATTGCTTTACAGAAAAAAATCTACATATTTCTTCTTTAAAATGTTGTTTAGTAGAGGTAATTACAATTGATAGTTTTCGAAATTTGATTTTTCAAAGTTCGCCACTCAGCAATTTTGGGCAATTTTCCTTGTTATTTCGCAAATATTGTTCTGTAACTTTTTTCTACGTAACTTTAGGTATATGCAATGGTACACGTAATAGGAATAGAAATCAATTACCTTTAAACTGGTCTACTGTATAACGTTGTACGACTTTTTTAAAGAGATTATGGTTTTTCAAGATTTTATACTTTGAACGATTTTTTATAATATAATATGTATAAAAATAAAATAATATTATTAAATAATATAATATATATTATATAATATTATATTATATATAGTATATAGAATATAATATTATGTTATATATTTTATATTATATAATAGCTGATAAAAAATATTATTTTTTACATTATTTACGATTATTTTTGAATAAGATATTATTTTTCAAAATGTAATAAGTATTTGCAACGATTTTTGATTTTAGGATTATATATTAAATTTTTCATTATAACTTTTTTTATTGTACATGAATATACTATATTATACTGCTCAATAAAGAGTGCTTACTTTCTGTTCTTTAAAATGGTGTATCATCTATATTTAAATAATGGAAACCGAGTGATTCTTTGATAATTTTTACCTGTATTATTTAAAATTATTTCTTTTAAGAAAATTACATAAACATTAATCTTAGAAAACATCACTTTAGTTAAAATTATTTAAACGTTGACATTTAAAAAATTTTCAAAATCAAAGTCCATCTCTTCGTTAGCATTAGCTTCAATATCTTCCTCTGACACCCCAGTTATCTTAGAGTTCACACAATTAGTACTTATGCACATGCACACTTTGAAGAATATTGAACAACTAATTCATTTACATTTTATCATCATTTGGTACATTTACATGCTATTTTTTCAAGCAAAGCTTGTGGTGCAGGAGCTTTGACAGTAAATATTGGAATTAATCCATATTTTGAAGTTTGCCCGGCCAAGTCAAGAGGATCCAAAGTATTACCTATAAAAAATAAGATTCAATCATAACACACAATCACATAAAAAAGTTATAATGAGTAATTTAAAAAATAATCCTAAAATCAAAAATTGTTGCAAGTATTTATTACATTTTGAAAAAGCATATCTTATTCAAAAATAATCCTATAATTTTTTATAATACCTACACCATTTAAAAATAAACTGAATAAAATTTCTTTTTTATCATATAATATATACCTAAACGTAGAGAAAAAAAGTTATGATGGAAAATTTAAAAAAGAATCGTAAAAAATATAAAAACTCGTTCAAAGTATAAAATCTTGAAAAGGATAACTTCTTTAAAACAAGTCGTACAACATTATACAGTAGAACATTTTAAAGGTAATTGATTTCTATTCCTCTTACATGTACCATTGCATATACCTAAAGTTACGTAGAAAAAAGTTACAGAACAATATTTGCGAAATAACAAGAAAAATTGCCCAAAACTGCTGTGAGTGGCGAACTTTGAAAAATCATATTTCGAAAACTGTAAATCTTAATGACCTCTACTAAACATCATCTTAAAGAGAAAATATGTAAGTTTTTTTCTATGAAGCAATGTCTATACCTATATCCCCGTGGACAAAAGTTATGGGATAAAAAACAAAATATCTTTATATTGGGTTTCTTTGTGCTCTTTTTTTGAATATATTTTTGTAAAAAAAAGTATCTTTGACTTTAGAAAGTAATATTTAGATAGAAAATTTAACCAGGAACAATTTTTATGTAGACGTGTTTGTACTAAAAGTGCATAGAACTCACCCTAATGTAACCTGTGCTCAGGGACTAATTCACCCATTTCTCAATAACGCACCCCTTTAAATGGTAGCACTCCGCGGTTTTTTTATATATAGAGATTCATTGATGATATGAAATAATAAAACCCCGTTAACGTTGTAGTTCCTTTCTATAGTACATATAATCAATAGCCTAGGGGTGCATGTCCTGGCGTCTTGAGAACAACAGCACAGGCACTGTGTTTCTCAACTGCTGAATATGTGTGCCCAGTTTGAGGCAGATTTACCCACGCTAAACAAGTCAATTAGTCCGTTCTTTAACGGTAAAATATTGCAAAACCTCTAAATTTTAAAGAACCGCTTGAATTGACATGAAATTTGGCATACACATAGCTAACAAGTCAAAGAAAAAAAGTGATATTGTGCCGATATGTGCTTTTGCCCTGGGAGTGGTTTTCACCCCCTAGTCGTCCAAAGAAAGTCAGGAAATGGATAAACTGGCTAATTTTAAGTACAGTCGAAAAAATGAAAGAATACCCATGAACGATCACATCAATCACTTATTTTGTATTTGCTGTCTTTTTCTATAAATAACAAACGTTTGTTATAGAAAAAGATAGCAAATACAAAATAAGTGATTGATGTGATCGTCCATGGGTATTCTTTCATTTTTCTGACTGTAACTTTTGTTCTATAGAGTTTTTTCACTTAGTCAATACTTTTCGAGTTATTTGGCAGTGAATAGTTTTATTTTTTCAACAAAATAACCGCGCTTTTAGACGGTTTTTCGCAAATAACTCAAATCGTAAATATTGTGTCGAAAAAACAGTCTTAGCAAAAATATAACCGGTAAAAAATTAAAAAAAAATGGTGTATATATCACGTCTCTACACCTAGTAGAAGCAGAGTTATAGCTAATGAAAAATAGGTTCATATTCGTCAAATTCCAAATGGAATATTTTAACGTGAAATAACCAAAAATGAAGCCCATTTCGGGGAAAACTCATTACAACTTATTTAAAGTGTTTAAAAAAATCTTCATTTTTGTTTTATAAAAAAAATTTCTAGCATCAAAATTAAACAAGTTAGGCTCAAAATAAAGTTAGTCCCTTATGATTTGTTAAAAAAATCGAGAAAATCACCCCCTAATTAGTATGTTAAATGAACTTAATCCTTACGACTTCACAAGTTTCTTGACTCGTGTATATATTGTTTATATGATCTGTAAGTTTCAATGGTTCAAAGTCCTTATTATTGAAAGGGCTGTAGTTAAAAAGGGTTAAACGAGTCACTGATCACGATGTATGCAAATTTAGAAACACCAAATCTTAATCAATTTTTGTCTAACAGAAAAACAAAAAAACACATGATATTCAGAAAAACAAATCTGACTTTTTTTGTTTTTCAAGATTTTGGTATCTCGTAACAATTAAGTTATTTTGAAAAAAAGCATATTTTTCAAAATTAAAATTTTTAAAAATTTTACTTTGAAACCAAATTTTTTCAAAAATAAGCACTTTGAATCGATGAAACTTACTGATCATATAAACACAACATAAGTTAAATAATTTGTGGAGAGGTAACGATTAATTTCAATTAAGTTGCTAATTAGGGGGTGGTCTTCCCGATTTTTTTTTGCAAAAACAAAAGGGACCAACTTTATTTTGATCGTAACTTGCTTAAATTTAATGATAGAAACTTTTTGTAAAAACAGTAATAAAGCTTTTTTTAAACACTTTAAAAAAGTTATAATGGGTTTTCCCCAAAAAGTGCTTAATTCTTTGGATATTTCACGTCGAAATATTTTATTTGAAATTTGGTCAATATGAATCTATTTTTCATTGGCTATAACTCTGGTTCTACAAGATCCATAGATCTAACGCGTACACCATTTTTTTACTTTTTTATAGGCTATAATTTTTCTAGGAACGTTTTTTTCGACAAAATACTTACTTTTTGAAATATTTGCGAAAAACCGTCTAAAAATGCAGTTATTTTGTTGAAAAATGAACATATTCACTCGCAAGTGTTGAACTCGAAAAGTGTTGACTTGGCGAAAAAGCTCTATAGAACAAAATTTACTTAAAATTAGTCAGTTTATCCATTTCCGGACTTATTTTACACTTATATTTTTTCACCCCCAAGAGGGGGTGAAAGTCACCCCCAGGGCAAAAGCACACATCGGCACAATATCACTTTTTTTCTTTGACATGTAAGCTATGCGTATGCCAAATTTCATGTCAATCCAAGCGGTTCTTTAAAATTTAGAGAAAAAACCGTGAAAGAATGGACTAAATACTGCGCTAAATGAAACATGCAGGATAGTAACGGGGTGCATGAAACCAACGCCACTCTCAAACCCATATAAAGCAGCGGGTTTTGCAGAACCCTCAACACGCAGATGTGTTACAGAGCACATAGAGAAAATTAAACAGATTGCGGACGAGCGGCATGCCCTATACAAAGATCGAACACCACGAAAGCGACTAAAATCCAGGAAAAGCTTCCTTGGAACAGTGCAGGATGAACCGCCTGAGTATTTTCCTCTTCCTCAGGTTCAATGGACCGGCCAGTCTCTGGACTTTAAAACTTGGAAAACTATGAATAGGATAAGAAGGAGGTCGCTCCAGTAAAATCAAACATGGTAAAATGGGGGAAAATAGACCAAGATGATTTGAACTGTGACTGTGGAGAAACGCAGAATATGGAACATCTTTTTACATGCAGAAACTGTCCTTATCGTTGTACCCTCCAAGATTTGTGGCTCGCCAACGAACATGGAACCGATGTAGCCCGATACTGGGCCGAAATTTTATAAATGACATGTCCGGACACGATAAAGTAAGTACAAGATTTAAGTTTTGTGATTAGTTTTCGTGTACTCCGTTTTTTTGGTTATTTCACGTTGAAATATTCAATTTGCAATTTGACGAATAAGAACCCACTTTCATGAGCTACAACTCTGCTTCTACTGTCTAAAACTTCCAAGTCGTCTAAAAACGTGTTTTTTTTTTGTTGAAAAAATGAATATTTCCACTCACAAATAACTCGACAAGTATTGACGTAGTGAAAAAACTGTATAGAACCAAAGTTGCTTAAAATTAGTCGATTTTTATCCATAGCCGGAATTGTGACTCGTGAACGATTTTTCGCCCTCGAGAAGAGGTGGTTTTCACCCCCCTAGATAAAAGCAACTCTGGGCTAAATTTCAATAGTGAAGCGCCTTAATTTGCGTTCATTTACTGGTCTAATAGCAAAAACGGAACGAATGTCACTCATATATCAACTAGCTGCACCTAATGAAATATGAGTTAAGCGGGTTCAGAATCCCTTCGAAATCTCCAGAAATCGCATAACTAAAGGGTCGTTCAAGTGCTAAAGATTTGTATCTGCCACATACAAGGACAAAAACAGGAGGAATTTATCCCTACGAGATTAACAATGAGACACTGATGGTTTAAGCGAAATTCAACAAGTCTAAGGTAGATTAATCTTTTTGAAGAGATGTATAATTCCTGGCTCAGAATAACTACAGGGAGGTTAAAACAATTTTTATATTCCCTAACGCGGTCAATCTGAAGTAAAATTTATTCCCCAGGTCCCGATAATATACAATAGGCAGGATTTAGTGTCTCGTTTATCCAATATCTTTTAAAATGGTTAACTTTTGCAATCGGGTTATTGTTGATAGTTATTGGGTGCCTAAGCCCAACGTCTTGTTTACTACTCACAAGTAACTTTGTCTTTGATGTATTTATGCCAAGTCCGTTATTGAAACCTGTGTTGAGCTGCCCCCCCCCCCACTTGCAAAAATTAAAAAACAAATAGCCCTGATTTATGAGCTATTTATGAGCTTTCATATTCCGCAAACTAAAAATTTTGAGCTCGTTCCACTGAGCAGGAATTTAATACTTTAGTGGGGGGGCTGAGTCAGCCCCCCCCCCACTACTTAAAAATAGGAATATTCAATCGGTTTTTGCGGCAGAATTACGAGCTATTTATGAGCTCTTGAAATTATATAGTTTCGATTTTTGAGCTCATCCCCTTCACCCCCAAACAACCCTTTAATTGATTTAACTTAAGAGAAAAATGCTAAGAAAACTTAAAATATATCGTATTGCGGATAGAATTCCTATAGCTTATATACTATAAGAATAAACTATTAAATCACGTGCATTTCGATTATTGAGCTACAACCCCTTCGCAAGAAAACCATCCCATATTCCCGGCTTAAGAGAGAGTTGTACTTAAAATAAATTAAATTAATTATTTGGCGACTACATATCGTTTAATAACTTATGAGCTCGCCATATTCTTTCAATTGCCAATTGAATTGTCATTTTCTTTCTATAGTGCAGTCACTGAAGATAAAAATCAACTATGACCTTCAATTTAGGTAAATCTCCATTCATTTTCACGAATTGACAATAACAACTTGCGGTTTTAGCCTGTGGTATATGTCACACCTTCTTGGGGGTGAAAATTACTTTATTAAAAATAACCCCACAAATCGAGAGAGGGACAAATTGTAAGCAAAATTTGTTATATAATGTTATTAAAATAAATCAATACTTTTTGGAAAAAAACTCATACAGAAGTAAAAAACTTCGAGATGTATTCTGGTATAAAATCATTTATTTAAAAACTATCGAAAATGTCATGGATTGCAAAACGTTTTCGTTCTAATACAGAACATCTTTAGTGCATTCTGCCGAGTAGTTTGAAACTAGCACACTGTATATAGTGGTAACCCCATAATATATGGTTTACATAATATAATTTGGTAAAATTTTATGACTACAAGTCGATGTTGATAGATATAATGGAACACATGCTAAAAGGGCACCATGTTTCCCTGCTCGAAGATGCTAGGTACTTGCCAATTCAATGGGTACAGACCAACACAAAAATTAAAATATTTGATCTTTAAAAACTCAAAAAGTATTGATTTATTTTAATAACATTATATAACAAATTTTGCTTAGAATTTGTCCCTCTCTTGATTTGTGGGGTTATTTTTAATAAAGTAATTTTCACCCCCGAGAAGGGGTGACATATACTCCCGGCTAAGTTGTTATTGTTAATTTTCTTTCTTGACGTATCCTCTATCCGCTCACCAATTTTCGTGAAAATGAATGGAGATTTACCGAAATCGAAGGTCATAGTTGATTTTTACCTTCAGTGACTGCACTATAGAAAGAAAATGGCAATTTAATAATTGAGATGCGTATATTTTGCGGGCTCATAAATTATTAAACGATATCTAGTCGCCAAATAATTAATTTAAATTATTTTAAGTACAACTCTCTCTTAAGCCGGGAATATGGGATGGTTTTCTTGCGAAGGGGTTGTAGCTCAATAATCGAAAGGCGCGTGATTTAAGAGTTTATTCTTAGAATATAAGCTATACGAATTAAACTACTATTAACTTTTTTGTAGAAACTTACAGTTTTTCAGTGATCTACGAAAAACTGCTTCAAAACATGCATTTTTTTCACGAATAATAAAATTTTTGGTTTTTAATAAAAGTGTTGACTTATTTTAATAACTTTATATAATAAATTTTGCTCTTAATTTGTTCTTTTATTGATTTGTGCAGTTATTTTTTATAAAATAATTTTCACCCCAGGGAAGGGGCGGTATCCACCCTCAGGGTAAAGGCGCAAGGTGGTACCATGTCACCTTTGTTTCTTGACGTATCCTCTAACCACTGACCAATTTTCGTGAAAATCGATGAAGGTTCACCGAAATTGAAGGTAATCGTTGATTTTTACCTTCAGTGACTGCACTATACAAAATAAATTGCAATTTACTGATCTAAATGCTCGTAATTTGGAAGCTTATAAATTATTAAATGATATGTAGTCGCCAAATAATTAATTTAATGCATTTTAAGTACAGCTTTCTCTTAAGCCGGGAAGATAGGGTGGTTTTCTTGCGAAGGGGTTGTAGCTCAATAATCGAAATGCACGTGATTTAGTAGTTTATTCTTAGAGTATATAAGCTATAGGAATTATATCCGCAATACGATATATTTTAAGTTTTCTCAGCATTTTTCTCTTAAGTTAAATCAATTAAAGGGTTGTTTGGGGGTGAAGGGGATGAGCTCAAAAATCTAAACTATATAATTTCAAGAGCTCATAAATAGCTCGTAATTCTGCCGCAAAAACCCATTCAATATTCCTATTTTTAAGTAGTGGGGGACTGACTCAGCCCCCACCCACTAAAGTATTAAATTCCTGCTCAGTGGAAAGAGCTCAAAATTTTTAGTTTGCGGAATATGAAAGCTCATAAATAGCTCATAAATCAGGGCTGTTTGTTTTTTAATTTTTGGAAGTGGGGGGGGGGCAGCTCAACACGGGTGTTATTGAAGTATTCTCTAGTAACTCGATCTATATGGAAATGGAGATCATCGATTCAATTAACACATTTTTTATTGTATTTTTTACACATTGTAAATATTGCATTATTAGATTTTTCCTTCAATTCAAACGTCAACTGATAAAGGCGCATCTTGAGAAGATTGAGATAGATATCGGTATATGGTAAAACTTGAATTCTCTTGGCAATATATTGTTATAATGTAATGACGATCAGCAATATCGGTCATCACTTTGAGAATCGAGACATCTGTTCATATACAATCACACACAACACATGGATGCCGTAAATATGGAAGTTTATCCAAGCAAGAATGTCACCTGCGATATTGCTCCCTACTTTGACAGGTGGAACATATTGGGACAAAACGATCCATAAATAAATGAAAAGGAAGGCCACGGAAAGATTTCAGTGGCGTCGTGTGAGCGTATAGTAGGTAAACTTTTCTGAAATAGAGGTTTTTATATTTCTGATTCTTTGCGTTACTCTTCTATCAGTGATTGAATATTACTAAAAAGCTATTTAGGGGTGTGCATTTAGATTATCACTTCGGAAAAAATCAAACAAGATAGAACTTTTTGTAATTTCATTAAGAAATGTTTAATAAACAACATATCAAAACTTCTACTCGAGAAGTGGGTGCTTTATTTTTTATTAAACAAATGAACAGCGAAGTTAGTTATTTTTTAAATAACTCCGAAAATATAATTTTTAGAAAAAAACTGACTTGACCATTGAAAAATTCAGAAAATTTTATAAAAAAAACCTTATATAAAGATTTTTCTAAAATTAAATCTCTAGCTTCTGTAATTTTTTATTTATAACGCTAAAGTCACCCTTCTCACACACATTGGCGCACTGTAAACTAGCGTTGTAAGAAGTGCACGGTTGAGATTTTTTAATGTAATTCTTTAACTAATGGATCAAAAGAAATTCTACAAATTGGACATAAAATAAGATGAAATAAGCTATCTTATGGTTGTAATAAAAAGAAATAAAATTTATGGACATAAGTACGGTGTGGGCGGAAAGTGAGCCTTACATGAATTTTGTTTAAAAATGATTTAAACATGTGTAATTAATAAAATTTTACTTATAAAACTCTCAAATTTGCACAGCTTACCTCTCAATCATTTTACTAAACGATGTTTTGTTCAAAAAAAATCTCAAAAATTTAATTCAAATAATAGGATGTCTCAAAAAATGTAATTTTTGAAAACTTCGTAGTTTTACAGAATTCCCCCCATTTTAAGACGGTATTACTCAAATTTGAATAAATCTAATACAATTTGTTTGCTATTTTTTTAAAGCTTGGGATGTAATCTTTAAAAAACACTGAATCATTTTAGTTTAAAAATGAAATAAATAATTTCTTTTTGAGAAAACTAAGAAAGATAACAAAAATGTAATACAAAAACCGAAAATTACCAGCTGAAAAAATGTATATACAGAGTGATCAAAACTTTTTTCTGTAAAACTTACCTAAAATACATTTAATAATATGCTTCGACAATAATAAATGTTCAACAAAAAAATTCTTTTTAGCTCTTATACAGTATGTCTGCGTAACTTGGAACCTATTGATAACTTTTTTAATATCAGCTTTACGAAAAAAAGTTATTCCTGATAAAATACTCTACATCGTATATAACATAAGATACAACCATCAAATATCAAATTTTGTTAATTTTGTACGAGGTATGTCAAAAAATATGAATTTCACTCATGAGTAAAGTACCTTCATTTCACAATATCGAAAATTTTTATAAAGGAAAGTTGTTTGGAATTAAAAACTATGTCCCGATATGTAATTATATCCTTCTAATCGAAAATTTGTTTTTTTTTTAATATTCTTTCTAATACATTTTAATTTTTAATATTATTGTGAAAATTATTTGTTTATCTTTTTTTAAGAATGAAATTCCATATTTGTTTGATTGGATTCTACTTGTTTTTCATTTAAATATCCGCCATTTTGGATCCGCCATTTTGAAATTTAAATTTTTAATCTTTAATTCAGATTCAACAACCTGTTAAAAATAAAGACAATAAATGTTTTAGAAAAATGTTCTTTTGTATGTTCTTTTTAGAAAATCCGCATTTTGGATCCGCCATTTTATAGTTTATAATGTTAACATTTAAGTTAGGTTTATCAAAGCTCTCAAAAATAAATATATGTAGAAATAAATACATTTTGTAAAGAAATTATGATTTTACAACTATTTTTTAAGTTATCCGCCATTTTGGATCTGCCATTTTATAATCTAAATTATCAAAATTTGATTCAGGTTCAGCAACCTCTCAAAAATATCCACATATATGTAAACAAACACGTTTTATAAAAAAAATTCGGATTTTACAACTACTTTTTAAGGATTTTTAGGAAAAAATCCGCCATTTTGAATCCGCCATTTTAAATTTGCAAATTATAATATGAGATTCGGGTTCAGCATAATCAAAACTAAAATAAAAACATTTTTTATCAAAATAAAATGTTGAATTCACCCATATTCTTAACATTATTTTTACAAAACAATTGTTATTGTTTAAACAATTAATAAACAATTAGCGGCGAAATTTGTGAGTAGAACTTGTTACTTTAACATATTTATAAACTAATAAAAAAGTTTTAGAAAAATATAATCTTGTTTGATTTTTTCCGAAACATTGTATCTTTTCGTTCTAATTGCACTCCCCTAATTCTAATTTTGTTGATATGTATTGTAAATAGTTTTTACATTTTCATCCAGGACATTTTTCTGTGATCTGGAATATATCCATTAAATTACAAAGTTTTGACGAATACAATTACTAGTACAGTTAACAAATACGTCATTTTTTTAACACGAATGCAGCTATTGGCAGAGGTAATTAAGTTATGTTTTTGAATCTCTCTTAAATGAAGATTCAATTGCTAAGCAGTTATGAAAAATTATTTTTTGGTTGCATAGTAGTCTAAAGCGCTGGTTTCCTCGAAAGCGGTGCCGACACCTTACGATCGTAACGATGCGATGAATGACATCATAAAAAACTGTACCATGCAAAATAATAGCGTTGGTTTCCAAGGATGCGTTGGAAGTCACCGCAACGCAATATCGCAGTGCCGGCATATGGATTGCGGTAGCCAATGCGGCGAGAAACATTAAATTGCGGTGGTGAAGTTTGGTGATTCGTTTTCTTTATATTGTAATAACTGATAAAATAGATATATATTATGTTTTATATTATAAAGTTAACTTTATTTACATGTGTTTTTTAGCATAATGTGTTTATATTATATATTTATTTTACAAATTATATTTGTTACCGATGATGTTGTAACTGCAATGGAACCATCCGCTACTTCAGTATTGGCGGAGCATGGCCGGAAATACTTTATAAATATATAAATTTTTCCAATAAAAATAATAATTATATAAACAGGGTGGGCCAAAGAAAACCGTCCACCTCGATATTTGGCAGTAGTTATTACATTTTAAGGAAATGCTGAAACAGGTCGATTTTTATTTTTAAATTACAATTTTTTGATATTATATTTCATACTAGTGACGTCATCTATCTGAGCGTGATGACCTAATCGATAATTTTTTTAAATGGGGATAGGGGTCGTGCGGTAGCTCATTTGAAAAGGTGTTTAATTCTCTATTCAGTAACATAAACATGAATATAATTTTTTATACAGGATGGCCAAAAAAATAATTTTTGAATTAAATTAATTGACGCAAAAAGAAGAATGTATGTAATTTATTTAACTCAAAATGCATTCTACTGATGTCAGAAAATGGGGAAAAAATGTGTATTTGGCAAATAAACAATGCTTTTCACTTTAATTAAATGTTCAAACTGCCAAGAGGTAGGTGGGAGGCTATTTGTGATTTATTAAGAAAATTAGCTTTTAAGAAAATGCCCAAACAGGTCGATTTTTATTTTTATATTGCAATTTTTTGGTCATCCACCTGAGCGTGATGACGTAATCGATGATTTTTTTTTGATATCATAGGGGTCGTGTGGGAGATTATTTGAAAGGATTTTTAATTCTCTATTCAGTAATATAAACATTAATATTGTTTATACAGGGTGACCAAAAAATAATTTTTGAATTAAATTAATTGAGGCAAAAAGAAGAATGTATGCAATTTATTTAACTCAAAATATATTGTACTGCTCTCAGAATATAGAAAAAAAAATATTTCACAAATAAACTTTTCTTTTCGCTTAAATTAAATCACAAATAGCCTCCCACCTACCTCTTGGAAGTTTGAACATTTAATTAAAGTGAAAAGCATTGTTTATTTGCCAAATAAACATTTTTTCCCCTTTTATAATTACTGAAGTTATCACCCAACTTGATTTTCAAAAATCCGAAGGTCACCTCTCAAATCTACCTCAAAACAGATCAGCCCTGGTCTATAACACATATTAAACATATTAATAATATGCTAATATAAATGGAATTGAAAATAAATAAAACAAAATGTTCACAAATATAAATAATACCTACCCTATTTTTAGAGTTAAGAAGAATTATTACATTAGTTTTATCGCATACTTTTCATTTCGTCTTTATCAGTCACAGCCTACTCTTTTGGGCACCCGGATTGAAATTTGAACCACCAAATTTTTGCAATGTTGCAAAATGGTCCACAAACACAAAATGAACCACTTTGGTAATCTCTTTTTATCAAGTTACACCTACGCAAGCGGTTTGTATTATCTACATTCCAACTGTTGCTATTTAAGTATAATCATGAATTGGTAAAATTCGCAAGTTCGCACGGTTTAGTTTATAAACAGACAAACTAAATGATTATCAGTTGTTTCTTAAAACGTGAGGTCATTTTACAATTATGCAATTTAATGTTTCCGTGACCGAAGGGTCTATATTATAAAAAAACACTTTTAAATAACGTTAACTTTACGAGATCAAATATTATACCTATTTTATCAGACAATGTAAAAAGAAACGCAGCACCACACTTCACTAGCGCAATAAATCGTCGACTGGATGTTCCTCGCCGCATCCGCTACCGCATTCGATATGCGTATGTTTAAAATTTAGTGGGATAATGCTTTTAAAGCATTTATTTTATTTTCGAATCCTGAGAAAACTAGTCCGTATTTTTGAGAAATTTAAATAAGTTAATAAGGGTGGGGGGAGGTTGGGGGTGTGTAGTTTCAGAGCAATAAAAGACGATATTTGTGTGCAAACCGTGTTCCAAATCCATTGACTCCTGAGCAGAAACTATGCCTGTTTTTAAGGTACATATTTCCATTACTATTGACTACATCAAATACAAAACAAACAGGGTGGGCCAAAGAAAACAGTCCACGTCGATATTTGGTAGCAGTTATTAGATTTTAAGGAAATGCTAGAAACAGGTAGATTTTTATTTTTAAATTACAATTTTTTGATATTATATTTCATACTAGTGACGTCATCTATCTGAGCGTGATGACGTAATCGATCATTTGTTTTGAATGGGAATAGGAGTCGTGCGATAGCTCATTTGAAAGGGTGTTTAATTCTCTATTCAGTAATATAAACATGAATATAATTTTTTATACAGGGTGGCCAAAAAATAATTTTTGAATTAACTTAATTGACGCAAAAAGAAGAACGTATGTAATATATTTAACTCAAAATGCTGTCAGAAAAGGGGAAAAAATGTTTATTTGGCAAATAAACAATGCTTTTCACTTTAATTAAATGTTCAAACTTCCAAGAGGTAGATGGGAGGCTATTTGTGATTTAATTTAAGCGAAAAGAAAAGTTTATTTGTGAAATATTTTTTTTTTCTATATTCTGAGAGCAGTACAATATATTTTGAGTTAAATAAATTGCATACATTCTTCTTTTTGCCTCAATTAATTTAATTCAAAAATTATTTTTTGGTCACCCTGTATAAACAATATTAATGTTTATATTACTGAATAGAGAATTAAAAATCCTTTCAAATAATCTCCCACACGACCCCTATGATATCAAAAAAAAATCATCGATTATTGCAATATAAAAATAAAAATCGACCTGTTTGGGCATTTTATTAAAAGCTAATTTTCTTAATAAATCACAAATAGCCTCCCACCTACCTCTTGGCAGTTTGAACATTTAATTAAAGTGAAAAGCATTGTTTATTTGCCAAATACACATTTTTTCCCCATTTTCTGACATCAGTAGAATGCATTTTGAGTTAAATAAATTACATACATTCTTCTTTTTGCGTCAATTAATTTAATTCAAAAATTATTTTTTTGGCCATCCTGTATAAAAAATTATATTCATGTTTATGTTACTGAATAGAGAATTAAACACCTTTTCAAATGAGCTTCCGCACGACCCCTATTCCCATTTAAAAAAATTATCGATTAGGTCATCACGCTCAGATAGATGACGTCACTAGTATGAAATATAATATCAAAAAATTGTAATTTAAAAATAAAAATCGACCTGTTTCAGCATTTATTTAAAATGTAATAACTACTGCCAAATATCGAGGTGGACGGTTTTCTTTGGCCCACCCTGTTTATATAATTATTATTTTTATTGGAAAAATTTATATATTTATAAAGTATTTCCGGCCATGCTCCGCCAATACTGAAGTAGCGGATGGTTCCATTGCAGTTACAACATCATCGGTAACAAATATAATTTGTAAAATAAATATATAATATAAACACATTATGCTAAAAAAACACATGTAATAAAGTTAACTTTATAATATAAAACATAATATATATCTATTTTATCAGTTATTACAATATAAAGAAAACGAATCACCAAACTTCACCACCGCAATTTAATGTTTCTCGCCGCATTGGCTACCGCAGTCCATATGCCGGCACTGCGATATTGCGTTGCGGTGACTTCCAACGCATCCTTGGAAACCAACGCTATTATTTTGCATGGTACAGTTTTTTATGATGTCATTCATCGCATCGTTACGATCGTAAGGTGTCGGCACCGCTTTCGAGGAAACCAGCGCTTAAGCGATTAGTTACTTATTTCGATCTGAAATTCAACAAAAACGTGTTCTTCCGTGGATTCTTGCCATGGGTTGTATTCGGTAATAGACATTCAAAGTTCTCCTTCCCTTTTAATAGTCACCTTTCAATAGATCGCAGTAAGCTCATAGGCTAGAAATCGGTTGTAAAAGGTGAGTTTTTACTCGATTTTATTATAACAGCTGTGACACTATATTTGCACTATACAGGGTGTAACGAAAATACACGTCATAAATTAAATCACATATTCTGAGACCAAAAATGGTTCGAACAAACCTAATTTACCTTAGTACAAATATGCACATAAAAAAAGTTACAGCACTTTGAAGTTACAAAATAAAAATCGATTTTTTCGAATATATCGAAAACTATTAGAGATTTTTTAGGGAGATAGAGAGGAACATCTTAAAAAAGAATTATAGTGAAATTTGTGCACCCCATAAAAATTTTATTGGGGTTTTGTTCCCTTAAACCCCCCCAAAGTTTTGTGTACGTTCCAATTAAATTATCATTGTGGTACCATTAGTTAAATTCAATATTTCCATAACTTTTTTGCCTCTTAGTATTTTTTCGATAAGGCAGTTTTTATCGAGTTGCGGCGTCTTTTTTAATATGTTTACATAAAAATTTTATAGGGGTTTTGTTCTTTTAAACCCCCCAAATGTTTGTGTATGTTCCAATTAAACATTTACTGCGGTACCATTAGTTAAACACAGTATTTTTAAAACTTTTTGCCTCTTTGTATTTTTTCGAGAAGGCACTTTTTATCAACATATTACTTCTTTTTTAAAATGGTTCAAAATATACCTAAAAATGTAAATCATAAATAAATTTTCATATTATTACCAAGTCTCCATAATCGTTCATAGCCATATACAAAATATGTGGTGGATTTGACAAATATTCAAAATATCTAGATAAAAACTGACTTTTGGAAAAAGTACTGGGAGGCAAAAAAGTTTTTAAAATATTGTGTTTAGTTAATGGTACTACAATAATAACTAAATTGGAACGTACACAAAAGTTTGGGGGGGGGGGTATAAAGGAACAAAACCCCCATACAATTTTTATGGGGTGTCCAAATTTCACTATCAGTTTTTCTTAAGATACTACTACCATAAGAATTCCACATGTCTATTTTCAATAAAAGATCTCTAATAGTTTTCGATATATTGGAAAAAATTGATTTTTATTTTGTAATTTCAAAGGGCTGTAACTTTTTTTATATGCACATTTGTACTAAGGTAAGTTAGGTTCAATCGAACTATTTTGGGTCCCAGAATATGTGATTAAATTTATGACCTGTATTTTTGTTACACCCTGTATATACAGGTGTATTTTTGTTATACCCTGTATATACAGGGTGTAACAAAAATACAGGTCATAAATTTAATCACATATTCTGGGACCAAAAATATTTCGATTGAACCTAACTTACCTTATTACAAATGTGCACATAGAAAAAGTTACAGCCCTTTGAAGTTACAAATTGAAAATCGATTTTTTCCAATATATCGAAAACTATTGAAGATTTTTTATTGAAAATGGACATGAGGCATTATTGTGGCAGTAGTATCTTAAGAAAAAATTATAGTGAAATTTGGACACCCCTTAAAAAATTTATGGGGGTTTCGTTCTTTTAAACCTCCCCAAACTTTTGTTTGCGTTCCAATTTAATTATTATTGTCATACCATTACTTAAACACAATGTTTTAAAAACTTTTTTGCCTCCTAATATTTTTTTGAAAAGTCAGTTTTTATCGAGATATTTTGAATATTTGTCAAATCCACCACATATTTTTATATGGTTAAGAACGATTATTATATGTATATGGAGACTTTGTAATAATATGAAAATTTATTTATGATTTACATTTTTAGGTATATTTTGTACCATATTAAAAAAGAAGCAAATCTCGATAAAAGGTGCCTTATCGAAAAAATTCAAAAAGGCAAAAAATTTTTATTAAAAACACTGTTTAACTAATGGTACCGCAGTAATAGTTTAATCGGAACGTACACAAACATTTGGGGGGTTTAAAGGCTCAAAACCCCCATAAATTTTTTATGTAAGCATATTAAAAAATAAGTCGCATCTCTATAAAAACTGCCTTATCGAAAAAATACTAAGAGGCAAAAAAGTTTTGAAAATATTGAATTTAACTAATAGTATAGTATAGTTGATCCAAAAGATGGCATAACCCAGACATCCAAAGTGAAAGTTATCCTTCAACACCAAATTGTTCTATATGGTCCACACAATGTCCAGAAAAAAGTCACACCATTTTGAGCGTCGGGTTTGGGGGGGAGAGGGAGGAGAAATCGGTAATTTCGTAGTTTTTTAAGTTTTTCGCCAATATTTCTAAAACTATGCGGTTTAGCATGAACAAACCTCTATACAAAATTGTTTAACATTAAATTTGAAATAACAAAGGCTCTATGCATAATCTTTCTAAAATGAATGGTTCCAAAGTTACGGAGGTAGTATAGTATAACTGGTCCAAAAAAAGGCCTAACCCAAACATCCAAAGTAAAAGTTTTCCTCCAACACCAAATTGTTCTATATGGTCCACATATTGTTCAGTAAAAAGTTACACCATTTTGAGCGTCCGGTTTGGGAGGGAGATGGGAGAGAAGCCGGTAAATTAGTAGTTTTTTTAAGTTTTTCGTCAATATTTCTAAAACTGTGCTTTAGCGTAAACAACGGTATATACAAGAGTGTTCTACATGAAATTTAAAACAAAAAATGTTCTATACATAATTGTTATAAAATCAACGGTCCCAGAGTTACGGAGGGTGAAAAGTCAAGGTTTTCGATACTTTTTATATTTTTTGGGCAATATTTATTAGTCCTGTCGCCAGGGGGGGTACAACGGCCTCGTTAATTCAGATGGACTTACTCAAGTTTTTTTTATGTATTTTGACCCGTAGAACACGAATTTTTTGGGTAACAGTTGATCCGGATGTCGATAAGATTGTTATAGACCAAGAACTTGAGGAATCAAATAACAGCGATTTTTGGCAAAACAAAACAATATTTTGTATTTTTTGGGCCATTTTAAGTAAAAAATATTTCTACAAGTTTTTTCGTAGGATGCACAGTTTTCGAGATAAACGCGGTTGAACTTTAAAAAAATCGAAAAATTGCAATTTTTGAACCCGAATAACTTTTGATTAAAAAATAAAATAGCAAGTCTGCTTACCGTATTTGAAAGTTTAAGTCAAATTATATCGGTTTTGATTATTTGCATTGGTAAAAATTTATTTTTTTATTGTTTAACAAAGCTATAAACACGTAGGGTTTCCCGTGCTTTTACATTCGTTTTAACGCATGTAACGTAGAAATAGTCTTGATTGCACTAGTACCTATTCTACCTACTCGTTCGATTTTAAATGATAAATCATAGAAACATCACTCACGCACTAGTTGTTTGTAGCTTTGTTTAACAATAACACAATAAATTTTTAGCAATGCAAATAATCAAAACCGACATAATTTGACTTGAACTTTCAAAGGCGCTAAGCAGAATTGCTATTTTATTTTTTAATCAAAAGTTATTCGGGTTTAAAAATTGCAGTTTTTCGATTTTTTGAAAGTTCAACCGCGTTTATCTCGAAAACTGTGCATCCTACTAAAAAACTTGTAGAAATATTTTTTGCTTAAAATGACCCAAAAAATACAAAATATTGTTTTGTTTTGCCAAAAATCGCTGTTATTTGATTCCTCAAGTTCTTGGTCTATAACAATCTTATCGACATCCGGATCAACTGTTACCCAAAAAATTCGTGTTCTACGGGTCAAAATACATAAAAAAAACTTAAGTAAGTCCATCTGAATTAACGAGGCCGTTGTACCCCCCCTGGCGACAGGACTATATGATATAACTATACCAAAAACCCAGACATCCAAAGTGAAAATTATCCTCCAACACCAAATTGTTCTATATGGTCCACATAATGTTCAGGAAAAAGTCACACCATTTTCAGCGTCGGGTTTGGGGGGAGAGGCGGGAGAAATCGGTAAATATAAAAAGTATCGAAAACCTCCACTGTTCACCCTCCGTAACTCTGGAACCGTTGATTTTATAACAATTATGTATGGAACCTTTTTTGTTTTAAATTTTATGTAGAATATTTTTCTATAAAACATTCCTTACGATAAAGCATAGTTTTAGAAATATTGACGAAAAACGTAAAAAAACTACTAATTTACCGACTTCTCCCCCATCTCCCCCCCAAACCGGACGCTCAAAATGGTGTAACTTTTTACTGAACAATATGTGGACCATATAGAACAATTTGGTGTTGAAAAAACTTTTACTTTGGATGTCTGGGTTAGGCCTTTTTTTGGACCAATTATACTATACTACCTCCGTAACTTTGGAACCATTCATTTTAGAAGGGTTATGCATTGGACCTTTTTTATTTCAAATTTAATGTAGAACAATTTTGTGTAGAAGGTTGTTCATGCTAAACCGCTTAGTTTTAGAAATATTGACGAAAAACTTAGAAAACTACGAATTTGCAGATTTCTCCCCCCTCTCCCCCCCAAACCCGACGCTCAAATTGGTGTGACTTTTTTCTGAACATTATGTGGACCATATAGAACAATTTGGTGTTGGAGGATACCTTTCACTTTGGATGTCTGGGTTTGGGTCTAACTATACCTTACTATAATGGTACCACAATAATAATTTAATTGGCACGTACACAAAAGTTTGGGGGGGTTCAAGGGAACAAAACCCCATAAAATTTTTAGCGGGTGCACAAATTTCACTATAATTTTGCTTTAAGATGTTCCTGCCATAAGAATGCCATATGTCCATTTTCAATAAAAAATATCTAATATTTTTCGATATATTCGAGAAAATTGATTTTCATTTTGTAACTTCAAAGGGCTGTAACTTTTTTTGTGTGCATATTTGTACAAAGGTAAGTTAGGTAAAAATATCTAATATTTTTCGATATATTCAAGAAAATTGATTTTCATTTTGTAACTTCAAAGGGCTGTAACTTTTTTTGTGTGCATATTTGTACGAAGGTAAGTTAGGTTTATTCGAACTTGGTCCCAAAATATGTTCTTTTACTTTATGAGCTGTTTTTTTGTTATACCCTGTATCTTTTATAGAATAGCTACTATATATTTTGGAATTTTATTGTAATGTTAGTCTTTTAAATGAGTTTTTGATGCGCGCATTCGAGGTCTGGCAATTCAGTTCCTGAACTGTTGGTGTAACATCTTTATTTAGTATTTTTTTTATGATTTTTATTTTCTTCCTTCCAATACACTGTAATTCCGTACCTGTACACTGTTATATTATGTGAACCTTCCACTGGGCGCATCAGTGCTGCAGGTCATATTCCTACACGCTGTTAAGTAGCTGAGCAGATTTTTGTTTTACGTTCTCTAATGACTCGTAGCAGATTGCTACGGTGTAACTTGCAGGGTGCTAAATCTGGCAAATACGGTGGGTTTTCCACGACTATGACATGGATTTTGGCCACAGAGTCCTTGAAAGTATGTGAGTGGTAAGCAGATGCGTTGCTGTGATGGAGGATCCAAGAGTTTTCTTTCAGGAGATAATTTATTGGGAAAAATTTAAAGAATGTTTTAAAATATACTTACAGTATTATTTTAATTTTATACTGCGTTCTCGTAACCAAGCATTTACCTGAAATAAAAGAACAAAAGTTAAATATCATTTAAAATGACTATACAAATATTTTTATGTTTGTCTGTAACATTTTGAGATTATACAGGGTGTCTAGAAACTCTACCGACAAACGAAGACAAGAGATTCCTCAGATAATTTAAAGACAATTTAACCAAATTCACCTAGTCCGAAAATGCTTCCTAATGGAGCTGGAGCTCTTTGAAGATGGCGTCTCGTATTTAGTTTTCCTTAAGTACCTCCAGAACGCTTCTAGTTAGAAAAATGAATATTGGTACACATATTTATCTTCCAGAGATAAATCGATTCCATCCATTGCGAATTTCTAGTACCGGTCATAGGCGTCCTTTTTGGGTAGGGCAACGGAAATTTTGTCACATAACTTTTTGCCTTTAACTTTTAAGCATTTTTGACTATGGATTATTAAAGTGTGGGGTAGTTTAGTACTTAAAGGTACTCCTGCTTCAAGTCGATAGGATACACCGTTTTCTAGAAAAATCGATTTGAATATTTTTCGTTTGTTGAATTTCAAAAAAAAAAAATTAAAAAAAACTATTTAGAAAAACGAAAACTGGCACGTTTATTTATATTCTAAAGATGAATTGATTTCATTAATTGCGAATTTCTTGTAGCGGTCATATGCGCCCGTTTTGGGTAGGTGAAAGGTTATTTTATCGCATAACTTATTTGTCTTTATTTTTTAAGCATTTTTGACACTATATTATTAAATTATGAAGTATTCTAGTACTAAAAGGTACTCCTGCTTTAAGTTGGTAAAATACACCGTTTTTTGAAGTTATACTTCTTTAGGCGCGATTGAGAGTAAAATTTCATAATTCTGCGCGCATGCGCACACAGACAGTATGGTATAAACGTTATACGGGATCTGATTGGGTGTTAAAATCATCTGTCAATAATTGTACCATCTGGAGATTTTGGATAAACAAATTGTTGTGTATATTAGTTTTTATTGTTGTGATGGCAGAGAAAAATGCAAGTTTATAATATTGTAGTGACTTTTTAAATAGTTTTTAAAAGCGACAGGTACGTAATAATTGTAAATGTTTCAGTATCCTAATAAAAAATTTCATAGGTACCTACCTATTATTACGGAAATTTAAAAAGAACCAACCAAAATAGTATGTAATGCTTTGATTTACATAATTTGATTACCATCAAAATTTCTATCAATATTCACCTAATATATTGTTTTTTTACTCTATGTTTTGTTGTATGGTAATATTTCTTTCAATTCAAAATCAAAATAATTTGGTTAAATTCAGAACCGTCAAAATTTTAACGGGTTTAGTTAGTTGATCTTCGCACATGATGACACATGGTGTCTGTGGGTAAAAGTTTAAGGTGAATGAATTTCAATACTAACTGCGCTGATAAGCGGGTTCGAACCCCAATGGAAACTTTTATTTTTTTATTTTTTTTTTTATACATTTTATGATTGTAAGTTTATTTATTATATATTTTTTTCTTCAGAAAATACGTATTTAGTTAAAATTTTTTCCTACATTGTTCAGAAATCATTTGTGGCATTTTTCAATGTGTTTGTTTGTGTGTGTTTTATTCTTTTATTATTTTAATTTTTGGCATTGTTTTAATAAAATTTTTTGAGAAGTAGTAAGTATTAAAATTAGTTTAATATTTAAATAAAATATAAATGAACTGTTTAAAGTATATTTTTCGTTGAAATCATATAATAGAAGTATAACTTCTTACGTGCGTACAAAGTACACACACATTCTTTTTTTGAAAATTTTTTTAAATTTTTTTTCAAATTTCCAACACGAAAAATTTTCAAATCGATTTTTATAGAAAACGGTGTGTCCTACCGACTTAAAGCAAGAGTACCTTTTAGTGCTAAAATACCTTATAATTTAATAATCTAGAGTCAAAAATGGTTTAAAGTTAAAGATAAAAAAGTTATACGATAAAATAACCGTGGCCCTACCCAAAACGGACGCCTATGACCGGTACTAGAAATTCGCAATAGATGGAATCGATTTATCTCTGGAAGATAAATATGTGTACCAATTTTCGTTTTTCTAACTAGAAGCGTTCTGGGGGTATTTAAGAAAAACTAATTACAAGACGCCATCTTCAAAGAGCTCTAGCTCCCTTAGAAAGCATTTTTGGACTAGGTGAATTGAGTTAAATTATCTTAAAATTATCTAAGGAATCTCCTGTATTCGTTTGTCGGTAGACTTTCTGGACACCCTGTATAAATGAACTACAGTTTCTTAAGTCAAGTGCATCAAAATTCATATATGTAGATACTTATAACAGAAAATTAGAAATAAATCATTGAGCATGTATGTGTGTACCTTTTAAATGTGGATATGGATATGGTGAAAGTATGAATTGCAGTGATATATTCGTCATATTAGTGTACTAAGTTTGCTTCAAAGGAGAAAATCGCAATAATGACCTAATAATGCAGACAGCAATATCTCTCTGATGGTATTTGTAGTTGCCATGGCGTCATGTAGTAAACTGGACATTTTGATAGTAAAAATTTTAAAATTAAAAACTTAAATGGTACACTTGCTTCTTTTTGCCGCTTAAGTACTTTACGAATGTCTTAAAGTAAAATAAAAGAAAAATTACATCAAGCACTTTTATTCTTAAAAACAAACATATTTATTGATCATAATCTGATACCAGATTACCAGATCTAGTCCGGTGATTTCTTCATCTTCCAATGAAATATCCAGTTTCAATTGTTTTGGGTTGCTTCCATGTTGTGGTTTATTACTCGTTTCGCGATCTCCAGTATCATGATGGTTCCATCATCATTCAGCCTATACTTGTCCACTGCTGAACGTAGACCTCCCGTAGTTCACCCCACAAATTCCTGTCCTATGCCGCTTGCATCCAATTTTGGTATATCCGTTTCAGTGCATCTGTCCATCTTGTTGGTGGTTATATTCTGCTCCGAAAGGTCTCCTGTCTGGGTCTCCACTCAAGAAGACGTTTCGTCCATCTTCCGTCCTTCATTCGCGCGACATGGTGTAATTTTTTTTGAATACTGCAAAAACCAATAAATATTTTTAAAAAATTTTAAACGTAGAATGAAAGATTACATCATTAGCAAGGGTAGAGAGTCCCTTAAAATAAGCAAAAGTTTTCTTTTAAATGAGATATTTGAAATTAAAAATTACACTCAATTTTCTTTTCCCTTTCACCCCTGTAACTTATTAGAATAAACATTATAGAAGCTTTCAGGGACTTTTTAGCATCGGTAGGAATGTAATCTTTCATTCTGGTTTTAAATTTTTCAAAAATACTTATTAGCTTCCTCAGGATTCGAAAAAAATGAAAGTATGCATTGGAGCTGAACGTTTGCGCTTATCCCCTTAAAAACCTCATACCTCAGCCCTCAATCCCCTGTTTATTATATGTACACATGATTAATAATGCACTACAAAAGAATGTATCTTCTACTGACACCACGAAAAAAAAACGTTCGAAATAAACGTCGGTCACGATTCTTTCCCATTTCTTATACTTTTCTCTCGACTAGAAGGTATTATTGAAATAATACATCATAAAAAACCCGGCGTTGTGTGTATATTTATGGGTTTAATTTCATCCACTCAGAAGGCCCGACTTTTCCCTGACATTTTCTTTGCCCATAGGAATTCCTTGTTTGAATTTATAAATTCTCCAGATCCCTTAGCTTTGCCCTAGAATGCAAATAAAGCGGCCGAAACGTAATCAACTCAGTATATGCTTCCAAATAAAAAAAACCATACAATACATTAATAGATAAAAGAATAAAAAGAGACATAAATATAAAAGTATAAGTAAAGTAAAAACTATTTACAAAAATACGTCTTTATTTATGAAATAATTAAACAAAGACCGAAAAAATTTTCAAATAAAAAAACGTAAACTGTGGTCTTTTACCTACTGGGTTATTCGTTTTTGCGCTTTTAACGAGTCTGCTGTCCTCCATTCTCTTTACATTTTTGTTCCAATATTTTCGTCTCTCTCTGACCTACCTTCGTATGTCCTGTATTTCATAGTTTTGTCTGATGTATTCACTTCTTATTCTGTCACGTAAGGTTTCGCCTTGTAGGTATACTTCTTTGTATTCTCACTTTAACTGTTCTCATTATTTGTAAAGTTCTTTTTGTGTCTGGTCTTGTTTCTGCCGCATGTGTTAAAATAGGTCTTATTGTTGCTTTCCAGCAAATTTACGAATAACAAACGAGTCAGAGAAGGAGGGGTATTCAGCTCCCTACTGTTTATCTGTGTAAGAGACGAAGTAATTAAAAAATGCTGGATAAAAACAAAAAAATATACCATACGATACAGAAACCTACAACAAATAAAAATCGAAGCCTGTGTATTTGCAGATTATATTGTTATTGTGGCAAGAACTGAAAGAGCTCTGGAGGAGAACATAAGAATCTGGGAAGCAGAATTAAAAAATTACAATCTAATAATTAATATGGAAAAAACAAAAGTAATGGCAATATCCAAGAAAGATGTTAACTTAAATATTGAAATCCAAGGCAAAGAAATAGAACAGGTAGATATATTTAAATACCTTGGAATAATTTTAAATAAAAAGGGGACACAAGAAGAACGAAATTGGAAATAGGATAAAAGCAGCCACAAGAACATATCATTCGCTGTATAAAAACTTTTTAAATAAAAAAAGAAATAACTAGGAAAACCAAAATGATAATATTTAAAACAATTTACGTACCTATCACTACATATGGAGCAGAGAATTGGGTATTGAACGACAAACAAGAAAAGAGATTGCAAGTAGAGGAAATGAGGTATTTAAGAAAAGTCGTGGGAAGAGCTAGGAGAATCGATAACAGACGTAGAGAAGATATTAGAAGAGAGTTAAAGGTAAAATCATTAAAGGAAAAAATTCATGAAAAGAAATTAAAATGGACTGGGCCCTTATTTAGAATGAACGACGGTAGACAGGTTAAAATGACATGGGAAGCGAGGCCGATAGGGAAAAACAGGAGAGGCCGACGAAGTAAAACGTGGAATACAAGTGTGATGCAAATATTGCAGAATAGAGGAAAATCGTGGCAGGAAGTCAAAGAATTAGCTAGGGACCGAAAAAAATCGCGTAATTTCGTAGAGAATAACGAATAAAGAAGACACCCCGAAACCTTCTGGTATAAGAGGATCGTCGATTATGTGCGTATGTTGCTTTATATATTTAGACTTTGCTTTCAGTATTTAGATTTGTTCTTCTATATGATTTGTTTCAGGAATCCCGAGATTCTAGCTGCTTTCATTGCTTGTTCTCTGACCTCTGTTGAGAGATTTCCATAGCTTGTTATTTCCGCACCAAGATATTTGAAGTAATTCACCTCTTCCACAGTTTTGGAGTCAATTACCTATTTGCATCTTATGGGTTCTTTGGAAATTACTAGGCTTAGTTTTTTTGGTGTTGATGAGCATTAGTTTTTAGATTTAGTATTAAATGCATGTAGTAGCCTGTGGAGATTGTCCTCAGAATCGGCGATAAGAACAGCATCGTCTACGTAGCTAACGACTCTAAAAAATGTGTTATCCATCTTAAATCCAGCTGTTCTGGGAAGGTTTTCTATTATTTTGTCCATTATTAAACTAAATATGAAAGGGCTCCGTGAATCGCCTTGACGGATTCCTGTGTTTATAACTATGTCTTCTGTTGTCAAATGTCCTACTCTTATGTTTATTGTACATTGTTTGTATCGTGTACTAGGTTAATTAACCTGTGGTTTAACTCTTTTTCTCCCATTATTTCTAATACGTTCATTAATCGTACTCTGTCAAAAGACTTGGTAATATCGACGAAACACATACATGCAAGTTTATTAAATTCTATGAATTTTTTCAGCTATTTGTCTATTAAAAATCGGTTCGCTAATCTCAGACACAACTGTCTATTGATAAATAATTAATTTTTTAAGGAGTTACTTTTATTTTGGTAAACCAATCCTACGTCAACCAAACCCCTGTAGAAAGAGTGAGGTACTACAACTACAACTACCTTGGCACCATAATAAATGAAGAATGGACCAACAACCAAGAGGTAAGAGCTCGCATCGAAAAAATTAGATCCCCCCTCAACCGCATGGGGCCTTCTTCAAGAACCACAACCTCTCTGTTTTTTTTTTATTTTATTCTCTGTTTTTTATGATGTTGGATCATGAACCTTGAACGAAGATATGTGCAGAAAATTGAAAGTATTTGAGATGCGGCTATGTCAGAAAATACTTAAAATCCCGTGGACTGACCGAGTCACAAATGAGGAGACCCTCAGAAGAATGAAGGAGAACCGAGAGGTACTGAAAATCATCAAATTTCGAAAGTTACAGTACTTTGGACACATTATGCAAAACTTATCCAGATATGCCCTTCTACGAGCCATCCTGCAAGGAAAAATATTTGGAAAACGGGGCCCAAGAAGAAGAAGAACATCCTGGTTGAAGAACCTTAGAACCTGGTTCAACACAACATATGTGCAGCTTCTCCTGGCTGCGGCACATAAGGTAAAGATTGACATGATGATCGCCAACATTCGTCACGGATAGGAACTTCAAGAAAAAGTAGTTAAAATCACAGTCAAATACAAATGATAGGAACTTATCAGTGTGACCTTTACAAACATAACTAGTATTGCGGAAAAGTTAGGTGATTCTAATTTCTTCAAAAGCTAACCTGACCAAATATGTGTTTCAATAGAATAAGCATGCAATTTTAAAGAAATTAATAAGTCTAATAATCATGACATAATAATGAACAAAATTTTTATAAAGTATTTTCATAGTTTAAATTATTAAAATTATTTAAAATAATTAAACTATGGATCAAAAGGTAAAGGAGTCAAAGGAATCCCGAATAAATCAAAAAGCGAACGAATAAGCCAATCTAATATATTAGATACGCGAATACGCGGTTTTCAAGAAAATGGCAAAATATTTACTTTCAATTTTCTACTGTAAATCTCAAATCCCATAAATCTTCTCGTATTCCTTTCCTTTATTTTACTGGATTTTCTTGAATAAATATTGGGCGGCTTTTTCCTTTGTAATTTGCTTTCTAGGGTTACTATATTGTTTATCTAGCAAATTACTTACGGCAAAAGCGATTTTATCACAAAACTGAATAATAAATAGAGGGCATTTGTCGGAACGACAATGTTTATTTAATGGTTAGTCTATTAAAAGTTTAGCAAATTAAGTCAAGATAATAAAACCATTTCCAAAAATATATAAATCCATTTTTCTTTAAAACTGTTCTGATGTAGGAACCAGTCTTTGTGTATTGTAGTAATTTTAACAGTGTCTTAATTTATTTATACCTATTTTTAATTTATTTACTATCTATCTAAATAGATGAAACCAATGGAATAGGTTGAATCAAAACGCCTCTGTTAGAACCGAAATAGATGATACTGAAACCATAAACATCCAAAGAGAAGTTACATAAGGTATCACCATTATTATTTAACTTGTACTCAGAGAAAATCTTTGCACGAGCTCTAAATGAAGCACAAGAAGGAATAAAAGTCAATGGAAAAATCGTGAACAACATCAGGTACGCCGATGATATAGTACTGATTGCTGGCAGTGAACAAAACTACAAATTCTCTTAACCAAAGTAGTGCGAGAAGAAGAACTATATGGCCTTAACGTGAATGTAAAAAAACTAAAACAATGGTTATTTCAAAAAAGCACACACCAGTTATAAACATACTAGTCAACAACAATCTCGTTGAACAAGTGAAAAAGTTTAAGTACATAGGATGTTGGATACATGAAACATTAGACCAACAACAAGAGGTTAAATGTAGAATAGAACAGACAAGAAACACCTTCTTGAAGATGCGATAGTTACTTACTGACCGCAATCTTGATCTGTCCCTACGGTACCGCATGATAAAGTGTTATTTATGTATATATTGTACAATACACGGATATTGGACAATACACGAATATTGGAATGTTCATTTAAAGATGGAGTTACTACAAATAATATGGTATGTTTGGATGGTGAACTGATTGTAAAAAGCAATAGTTTTAAGTACCTGGGATCGGTATTAGAGTAATGGAGAAATAGATGGAGATGCATGCAGTAGAATTAGGGCTGGATGGATGAAGTGGAAGAAAGCGAGTGGTGTGTTGTGTGACAGAAAAGTTCCAATGAAGCTGAAAGGAAAATTCTATGAAACAGCCATAAGACGGGCTATGATGTACGGAACTGAATGTTGGGCAGTAAAATAGAAAGAGGAACAACGAATGCATGTGGCGGAGATGAGAATGCTTAGATGGATGAGTGGAGTGACAAGAAAGGATAAAATTAAAAATGAGTATATTAGGGGAAGTATAGGTGTGGCACCAATTGATGCCAAAATGAGAGAGCATAGGTTGAGATGGTTTGGTCATGTTCAACGTCAAGACATTAATCATCCAATACGAAAAGTAGCTAAAGTGCAGATACCTGGAAGGAGTAGGAGAGGAAGACCAAAGAAGACGTGGGGGAGACGATTAGGCAGGACATGTTGGTAAAGGGGATTGATATTGATATGACCCAGGATATAATAGTGTGGAAAAATGCAATTAGGGAAGCCGACCCCGCATAGGGATAAGGCAAAGAGAATGATGATAATTGTACAATACACGGCGTGGAAGCTTGAACGTTAACAGTCAGCTCGTTACTACGTTTAGAGAGCTTCGAGATGTGGGTATTTCGTCGTATCTTGAAAATTCCATGGACCGACCGCGTTAGAAATGAAGAAGTTTTAAGGCGTATGAATAGAGAACGTGAACTCACAGAAATTGTCAAGGAACGTAAAACATCTTATCTTGGACACATATTTAGACACTACAGGTATAACTTGCTTCGACTTATTATGGAAGGGAAAGTAGAAGGCAGATGCGGCCCGGGTAGACCACAAATTACCTGGCTGCGCAACATCAAAGAATGGACAGGATAAGACTTTCAAAGTTTAATAAGAAAAGCCCAAAATAGAGAAGACTTTGCAGAAGTCATCGCCAATCTTCGCTAAGAAGACAGCACTTAAAGAAGGAGAAAGACTATCTATCTAATTAGCCTTCTTTGGTCCATCATTGGACATCGGCCTCCCTAATCCTTTTCCATTCATTTCTGTCTGTTGCTACAGTCATCCACCTAGAGCCCAAGTGCTTCTTGATTTCATCTGCCTATCTCGTTTGAGGCTTTCCTCTGCTTCATTTATATTCCCACGGTCTTCACTTTATAAGAATTTTGTTCCATCGGTCTTCTTTTTGTCTTAATGGTGTTTGGCAAATCTCCATTTTTGCAACTTCTTGTCTAACATCCCTAACTTTTGTTTTCTCTCTTACCCGCTCGCTTCTCTTTTTATCCATTAGTCTTTTGTGCAACATTTGTCTTTCCATTGCTCTTTGCATTTTTATGATTTTGTCCATGTTTGCGTTTGTAAACGTCCACGTTTGAAAACCATAAGTGAGAAGGGGGAGTACGCACTACGCATTGATTGCATTCTACTTCTTTATCTACGGCACTACTGCCCAAATTGAGCCTTGGCCTCCTTTATTTTTTGCCTTCACCCTTGTTTGTCTGTGGCTGTTCTTTTCCATACACGGACTCCTAAAATGGCTTGTGCGTCGCTGTTTACTGTGTCTTCCCAGCACTTTCCTGGCTTTCCAATCGGTCTCTTTCCCTGAATTCTAGCATTCAGTGCTCTTTTTGGTAGCCTATAGTCTTCCATATGTATCACATGCCCGGCCCATTGTAATCTTTGTATTCTAATGAAGTCTGAGAGGGATGTTTCTCACAGGTCCCTTTGATTGTATACCTTGGTCTTAAGATGTTGTTGATATCTTTTGTTTTTAAGGCTGTAGCTTAATTTGACAAATGCCAGTCTAACTGGTCTTTTGATCTCTGCTGTTTAGTTTTCCTTGTTGTTTTATAATTTGACCCAGATATACATAAGCAGGAACTTGTTCTATTTCATTTTCTCCGATCCGTATTTTGATGTCCTCATCTGTATTTCTTATATGATTTTGGTCTTGCTATAATTCGTATTAAGGGCCTATCTTTCAAGCCTCTATGTCCAGCTTTTTTATCATTTTAGACAATTCTTCTTTTTTTATCGGTTATCAATACAACACCACCAGCGTACCTTAGATGGTTCAAGCGTTGTCCACAAATTTTTATACTTTTTACTTCCCATTCTAATCTTTTAAAAATATCTTCCAGAGCCTGATTGAAAAGTTTCGGTGATATTGTGTCATCCTGTCTCACGTCTATATTTATTTGTATTGATTTTGTTGCTTTATATATTTTAATTGTTGTTTTGGCTATTAGGTATTGGGCCGGGCGGAAAAAGGGCAAAAAAAATTTTTTGGGAAATTTTAAACGGGCTAGTAAAAAAAGTTGTGTATGGTAGTCCTAATACTGTGTACTAAACATAAGTCGAATTAAATTATTTTTGACCGGGCCCCCGGGGGCCTAAAAAAATAATTATTTTTTTTTGCTTTATTTTTGGAACGGGCTAGTGTCTAAGATATTAATATCAATGCTACTATCTTGTTAAAAAATTTTCATCGTGATCTAAAAAGATTTAACCGGCCCCAAGGACTAAAATATAAGAGAGGGGTAACCAATGCATATTTATTTACTATTTTTGCGCTGTGAACTTTGCAGCTTTTGCTTGAATCAATATTCGGCACAAAAGATTTTTATACTGAACTATTATGCAGATATTTAACATTATTTAGTATATTCATTTAACCCAGAATTCACCACGATGAGGTTGCTGCACGGTGAGTTCCACTCGCCCACCCTCCTTTGCTCGACATTTTTACTTACTCATTCCTTGAAGCATAGTGTCGACATTTACTTTCAAATATTGGCTAATTCTCTCTGGAATCAAGTTTAGCTCGAATATAACCATCTCTAGATTCTTCACCACACTTTTATTGATGCATCAGTAATTATTTTCACACACCTCTCCACCGCTTGAGTATGGCAAGGGAAATTGTCAAACTTTGGAACTTGTTTCACCATGTCCCACAATTATCCTTCGTCTGTTAAATGCTGTATTAGAGGAGGATCTGTTACAGTACTATTCATCCAGTCTATAAGATATATGTAATCTTCTACATCGAAATTGATTTAGGGATTTGGGATACTATGAAAGCATAATTTTTATACCGGCCTTCCTACATTTTAAAATCATTTTGAGAGCATCCTCTCTAATACGTTGACGTTAATCTGTTAACATACAAATTTGAATTATTTCCGGGTGCGCATATTAAGCATTGTCTTAAATAACTTTATTGATAAATTGATGAGACATTATTCGGAAAATCTGTCGAGGGCTGCATTGATTTCCATAGGTGTCTAGCGCCGTATTCCAATTTTGGCTGCGTTTTTATCTCAAACCTCATCCGTGAATATACTTGTGTTACAAACTCAGCTAACATCTTTAAGCTTTTTCAAGGATCAGTTGTAGCTACATAAACTCTAAGAATGCGGTTAGCTGTCGTGAACCAACGTGTTTGTGCCATCTTCCCTGGACTTTTCTCTGCCAAACTTTGAGAACATATTCCATCTCCAATTATTGCTTAGGATAGTTTGGACAAATACCATTGATCTGAACTTGGATCATTTTCATTTACAAGAGGCAGGACAGCTTCTATGGTGTTAAATTTAATAACAAGCATTTTTTCGTAATTGGGAAGAAGGGATCCAATCGGCTCAGAATATGAATAGAGACCTTTTGTGTGGTCATCTAGTTTTTGCAGCAAATATCGCAAGGGAAGTTCATTAGCGTGCAACGGGCATACACTCTACTGTAATGGTTTAGTTACTCGCCTTTCTATAATTCGTATGATTCCGCCTTCCAGCCCGTATTTACATTTGAATCATCACATCCCATAACACTTAATTTGCTTAGATCTATATTATGGCTTTGCAAGTAGTCTAATATTCCTTCGACAATATCTATGACACGAGACTGGCTAAGATCCAAGTACCCAAAATATAAGCTACCGGGTCCTTCAATTAAAGCTATATGGTCTTTAGTTTTCATAATTCGTCTCGCCTTTCCGAATATCATGGATTGATCTTTCCTTTCATCAAAGTGTAGCCCTTCAATATTGACTTGTTTAAATTTTTATTCCCATGCTGGAGTTGCCGTCTGTTTCCCTTAACTCCTCTCCGAATTTTATTTGTGTCGATGACCAGCACTGTATTATCTTTGAAGGTTTAGTTTAGATCTTCTAAAACGGCATTTTAAAGCTTTAGTATTTTTCCTGCCTACTGTATTATCTTTCTTTTGCTTAATAATAGAATATGACAACAGAAGTTTTTTAATAGCCCCAACCATTATTTTAACAATATAAAAGTTCTTTAAAGGCCGGGGGGCCCAGTTAATTACTTTCTAAATCGTCCCAAATTTGGTATAGGATTATATAAATACTAGTTACAACTTTTAGCAACTAGCCTTGTACAAGAATTTAAAAAAAAAATCGACCCAAAAAAATTTTTAAGGGCCAGAGGGGCCGGTTAAATATTTTTTAAACCGGTCCCAATTTGGTATAGGATTATATAAATGCTATTCCCAACTTTTGGCAACTAGCCGTGTAGAAAAATTAAGAAAAAATTTTTTCGGCCCGGCCTATTAGGTATGTATATCTGTGGTCATTTCTGCTGTTAATCAAAGAACTTTTCACTACTCAATGTTCGACACTGTCGAAAGCCTTTTCGAAATCTATAAACGCAATATATAGAGATATGTAGTATTCATTTGCTCGTTCTATAAGGATTGTCATACTTAATAAATGGTCACTTGTGTTGAATCCCATTCTAAAACCAGCTTGTTCTTTCGACTGGTATCAAAATTCGACGGATACTTACCTCTAAATCACTAAAATTCAGACTTGTTACTCTTTGGAACTGGTGTATCGAACTATCGTATTTATAGTACAAAAGCTGTATTATCCCCACGACTACATTTTAAGTAAAGATGGCCTGTACTTCAATAGAAAATTAGGGTATAAAATGGTATAGTCTTTGGGATAGTGGGGTAATAAATAAAATTTTACTGACTTCTAATCTTCTAAGGAATGTTCAGTAAATGAGAGAAGGTAATAGAAGCGGCTTTTATAGTAAATGGGAAGGACTCTCTAAATTGTATTACGGTAAATGAACTGAACATGTGTTTCGATGGGAGCAGTTCCTACAGGAGTGAACATAAAAACAATGTTAAGGACATTCTAGACCTTTCTTAATACTTTCGGGATAATTTTTTTTATAAAACGTGATATAAGAATATTATATACGGTTAAAATTAATATTAAATTATTTAAAGCGATTTTTAAATTTCAAAAAATCTAGCTTTTTCTGATCCTTTATTTTAATAATTCTACTTCTTACTTCTTACTTTTTGAAGATATTCTTGTTTAGGCGCGATTCGATTGAGGGTAAAATTGTACATAAATCTGCGCGCCTGCGCACACAGACAGTATGTAGTTCCTTGCTAATCTTTCAAGATAGGTGTTTATGTATCTGTATCCGTGCAAATGAGTTAAGTCATTAAAAGAATATATTAGTGTTTTTAGTAAATGTATTATTTATTATAATTCTTGTGTTTTTGGATTTGTGCAGGAGCGTTATTTGAAATTTTGCTAGGGGGGGGGCAAACATTATATATACAATACATTATATATGCAAACTTAATACAAAATTGATCTATTTTTTGTAAATTTCAGTCATTTTCAAAGTCAGGGGGAGGGCAAATGCCCCCCCCCCCCGACTCTATCAAATGACGCCCGTGGATTTCTCTGTCTCTCCGTTTCTCTGTAGTAAAATAATAAAATATTTACACTATTTGTCGCTGTGTTGTGTAATTATATCCGAAACTTACATGTCAATTATAAGGACCTCGCTGGTGTAGTTGCTAGGGCGTTAGCTACGAGATTGGAATGACGCGGGTTCGAATCGTGGGCGATTCATATTTTTTTTATTTTTGGTTGTTTTAATAAAAAATTTTTGAAAGTGGTAGATAAGAAAGTTAGTTTAATTTTTAAATAAAATACAAATAACCTGTTATGTATATTTATTTCGTTGAAATTACCAATATAATAGAAGAATATCTTCTTACGTGCGTACAAAGTACACACACATTCTTTTTTTATTCAAATATTCTTCTTCTTTTACTTCTTGGAGATATTTCGATCTGTTAGTTCTGAAGTTGCCTTTGGTTAAGTTCCTGGGAGGTAGATTGCCAACTATTCCTCCATCTTTTAGGTGGTCTTCCGGGGGTCTTGAACCGGGCGGGTTGTTTTTTAATAATGTTTGTATTTCTCACCCTGTCTCTTTTTGTTTTCCCCACTATTGATCTTAGGGTTTTCATTTCGGCAACCCTTATGTTTCGTTTTGTTGGTATCTTCGCGCATTTCAATGCCATACGTGATGATCGGTCTTATGCAAGTCTTGTAGATTTTAATTTTACTATCTGTGCGCATATACGGATTTGTTATATAACGTGTCTCCCTGTCTCTTCCGCAGAGACAGGGAGACACGTTATCTCCCAAACTCTTTACGGCTTGAACATGCTTTCAAACAATCGGAGTGGGACTCCAAAGGAATAAATGTCGACGGTGAAAGGCTCTCCCACCTACGATTCGCAGACGACATACATAGTTCTTATAACAGACAACTTAAAAGAGATTAGAACTATTCTTACTGAGTTAGATGCCGCCTGTAAAAAAGTTGGTTTAAACATAAATTTTGGAAAGACACAATACATGACAAACCTGGTACCAAGCGAAAATCCAAAAGTCGACGTCAACGAAATATCATTGGTCCATAAAAATAAATACTTAAGGCATGAAATCCAAATTGCCAGGGACAATCAAACTGCTGTATTATAGAGAAGGATCACCTTAGCATGGGTCGCATATGGAGCTCTATCAGACATCTTCAAGAGCAACTTGCCAAATTATTTGAAAAGGAAGACGTAAAACCAATGTGTGCTTCCAGTCATGGCTTACGGCGCCGAAAGATTATCGTTAACCCAGGACACAGCAACGAAACTTAAAGTGGCCCAAAGAATAATGGAACGGTCACTACTTGGACTGGCTCTCAGAGATAAGGTCAGAAACGAAGAAATCAGAAGAAGGACAGGCGTCACAGATGTCATAGAGAGAGTAGCATGGCTGAAGTAAAATTGGGCGTGCCATGTAGCCAGAATGAAGACCACCTACACGATGGACAGACGACGTTAAAAAGATTGCTGAGAATTGGTTGCAGAAAGCCCAAGATCGACAAAACTGGAAGAAATTAGGGGAGGCCTATGTTGAACTTTGGATGCAGAAGGCTGGATGATGATGATGATGATGATAATGATGATGATGATGATGATGATGATGTTGATGATGATGATGATGATGATGATGATGATTATGATGATGATGATGATGATGATGATGATCATGATCTTCCGCAGACATCCTGACAATGCAGATGGTTTATTGATCTGACTCTTCAGGTCCTTTACTGGATCGTGGGTGCTTGATATATTTATGCCCAGATATGTGAATTGCATCACCTGTTCTATGGTGTTATTTTCAACCACTAATTTACATTTGAGAGGATCCTTTGCTATTGTCATACATTTAGTTTTGTTGGTAGAAATGTTCATATTTAGTTGGCGGCTTATTTGAAAGAACTGAAAGAGCTGTCTCTGAAATTATCATCTGATTCGGCAATAATTGCTGCGTCATCTGCGTAACACACCATAGCAATTCTTTTGTTTCCCATTCTATATTCGAGATTAATAGTTGTTACTTTGTTTATAATTTTGCCCATGAGTAGCTTAAATATGAAGGGGCTTAAACTGTCGCCTTGTCTAATTATTCCTCCCGGTGTTGAAATATTTTCAGTGATTATTTTTTTCACCTGTCAAATTCTGACCTTTTTGCTTTTTCAGCCAATCACCACGCGTCGTTCTAGCCAATCATTGAGTGTAATACTGATAAAACAGCCTCTTCCTTGATAAAACAGTCTCTTCCCTGATAAAACTTAAGGTACTCTAAATTTCACGTAATACGTACATACCTGTGTTTACTAACTTAATTTATGAACAGCCCTGGTACATAGATATTTTAAAAACACTAACCAGGATATACTCAGATTTTCTACAGTTTTTATTTTCAAAATAAATATTTCTAAACTTTTCATAAAGTCAAACAGAACCGATGTAAACCGTACACAGAACACATAACTAATTCTTCTATTTTCTTGCCGATTTCAACAAACCAGTGTTATCACATAAAAGGATTCGAATATGTATTTACAACGTAATATTTTGGAACAATAGTTACTTTTAAAATACACATTAGTAGAATTAGTAAAATAGTTCTAAAATTACATTCTCCTATTTTATTATTAGAAAAACACGGGTGAATAATAACTAAATAAAATGCATTCACCTGGGGGTTAGGCAAAACCAATTACACCACTGCACTGTGGTGAACTCACCCAGCGTAGCTGGGTAAGACCACGAAGCAAGTAGGCCGCGCAATTTTGACCGATTTAAATTTTCGCGATTTAACATCGTCATAATTTAATTTAAACAAAATGGACGTTAGCGTTAGATTTGGTGACAATAATCATGAACAAATTTAAGATTTGTTAAAAAATAATACGCCTTAAAATACAATTAAGACAAAAAGGTCTGTTTGGACACAATTTGAGCAATTTTGCACAGTAAGGAACTATCAGTTGAATGATAACACAAGTATTCAAGAAATTGCAAAAGTTCTTGAAGATTGGGGAATGAATATGAAGAAAATGAATGGTGAAGATTACAAGGAATACTCTGTTAAAACTATTCGGAATGTAACAGCCAAAATTATTCAAGAAAAATATTTTTCAGAGTTTAATATAAGTTTTAACCCATTTATCGACATTGAATTTAAGAAGGCAAGAGACGTGAGAAATGCAAAAAGGAAAGAGTTACAAAGTCGTCCCGAAAAAAGAAAACAAAGTGCTGTAGCGCTGGATGAAAAAGAGTATTTAAGTATTATAGACTCGTGCGATGAAAATAATCCGCTAGGATAAGAGATGAAATTTTTTCATGTTCTCTCTTACGAGTTAGCATGGCGCTGTGGTGAGGGTGTTCATTGTAGAATTGATTATTTCAAATATGAAATAAATAATGCCGGCAAAGAAACAGGAAGGATTGAATATAATCCAATTTTTACCAAAACATGCCAAGGTGGTCAAAAAAAGTGTTCGGATTCAAAATGGCTGACACCAAACATTAAAGATCCAGAAAGGTGCCCAATAAGACTATATAAAAAAATCATGGAGAAGCGTGGTAAAAATATTACCAGCGATAGAGTTTTCCTTACCCCAAATCCATACTGGCAAACAGGTAATGGAATATGGTATAAAAATACTCCCATTGGACCAAATGAAATGGCTAAATGGTTGAAGAACTCTGCAAAAAAATGCGGTTTGGACACACAAAACCGAAAAATAACAAATCATTCAAGCCGATCCAGTGTAGTATCTCATCTTGTTAAGGCAGGAATTCAAGAACAGGAGGCAATAAAAATAACTGGACAGGCCACAGCTTCTTCGTTAAAACCTTATTTACAAGTTAATGAAGAACATCATAAAAAAATTATTAATAAACTTAGAACAACTACTACAACTGTAAATAAATAAATAAATAAATAAACTGAGTGCATTGCCAGTACATCAACTGCGACTGTAATTAATGATACTGAAAGTGACGACAGATTAGACGTTACGAACGACATTGGAAAATCTCATATTAGTTATAAAAATTGTGTTTTTAATAATTGTTCATTTTCGATTTAAACAGTTTTTTATGTATTAATAATATAATAAATAAATTGGTTCATTTTTAAATCATAAAATAATTTATCTATAACCTACTTAAGATATTGATCCTAGTTGTCTTAAAAATATTTCACAGATGCCCGTATTTGCTAATAATACATATTGGTTCACAAAATAATCCTTTCAAACCACTCGTCCTCTAAATTTTGCTTGATAAATTTTTTTGTTTTCATACTTAAACTTCTTTATTTAGGGTAAAATCACTCAAACAAACCGAAATGGATAAAATCACGAGTCCGAAGGACTCGTGATTTTATCATTCGGTTTGTTTTCGTAATTTTACCAAATAAAGAAATTTTCGTGAAAACAAAAAAATTTATCGATAAAATTTAGAGGACTCGTGGTACTACTACCTTTGAAAAAATGGTCTCCTGCTCTAACTATTCACATATGGAAACCATATAAGTCTTTCTGATTTTCTTTAAGTTTTTGATGCTTGTTTATTTCTCTTATTTTTTTAAAATCAACCTTTCGATGTAATTCCCTCTCCCAGTAATCTCAGTTTTTATATCCATGTATTTTTTTCCAAATTGTTTGGGAAAACGTATCCATGGAAAATAAAATCACATCTATTTTTTAAAAATTTTTGAAGCATTCTTAAAATATTTTATCGCCAACCGTCACTGATGTTATTCATTATTGTACTCATTTGCCCTCATTTGCGGCAGTAATGTAACACTTTATTGTACTCAAAGAAGAATTTTACTTTACCTGCCGCGATTAATAATCAAATTAACCGAGATTGAATGTAAGTGGTCCTTGGCAGTAATCGATTATTTATTTGAGGGAACTTAAAATTTATTTACTTAAATTATTAAAAATATTGTACAAAATTTAAGTTATTATTGATTAGATTTATGCCAAAAAGTGAATTTCTCTAGTATTTTGCGATTATATTCATACAAAATAAATCAAAGCTTTACAGATTTAGTAATTGGCTATTCAATACTGATAACTATCGATTAAACATCGAAACCGGCCATCATGCAAAAGTCATCTATCATTACTGTCATGTATCTAAAATTAAAAAATTCTTAAATTGTAAGTAAGTGTTAATCTTTTTAATGATTGGCGATAAAATTTTGTATGCACTACATCAGTAAATATTTTTTACACTTTACTGACTTGGTACATAAATAATTATTAATTATTAATCGTTAAAATTTAAACGTCTATTAAATCTTCAAATTGTGTAAAAGTAGGAGAGATCCAAAATATATTATGCAATTAATAAATATTTTCTGTGAAGTTAATAACTAGAATATTATGTTTTTATTCGTAACATAATCGTAAAATTGTTTCCTGGCATTTTACCAAAATCTTATCTGCATAATAACACGGCATGGCAGTGTGTTGAGAACTAGTTCATTTCTCCACGATTAGATAATATAAAATTTAAAGAGCGCATCATAACTCTGGAATGGAATTCTTTAGAAATAATCAGGGAAGGCCAAGGAAGGCATTCATTCCAGAATTAAATTGCACTCTAGAAAATGGTGGAGGCATCAGCAGGATTCTGAAAGAACTACGACGTAGTCATAGTGAATGCAGAATAATTACAACTTCAAAGAATTTAACTCAAAAAGAATTTTCCTTCTGTATTATGATGTTTTATCGTTGTGCTATATTATGTGGTATCCAGATAAATGAAAATAAATAAATTGTGCTATAATTTTGGAACATAGAGTTAAGTTGTATCCATATGAAAAACTTTTTTTATTATTAATTTTACGAAAAAAAGTTATTCTTTATAAAAAGTTCTGCGTGGTCCAAAACTCAAGATTCAACCATCAGATATCAAATTTTATGAATGTTAAACGAGGTATGTCAAAAAGTTTTAATTTCACTCAGGAGTAAAGTAGCTTTATTTTTCAAAATATTGAAAATGGCTATTATGAAAACTTGTTTGGAATTAAAAGTATATTCTAATATGCAATTACATCCTTCTAATTGAATTTTTTTTTTAAATTATGCATAACTAACATTATTTTCAGTTATTTAAATTCTGATAACGCTTTTATTATTAATTTTACGAAAAAACGTGATTCTTAATAAAAAGTTCTGGATGGTCTAAAACCTAAAATACAACCATCTTATATTAAATTTTATCAATTTTATACGAGGTATATCAAAAAAGATAATGTTGTTCTGAAGCTATTTCCTTGTGGCATTTTTATGATTAATTATTTTTATGGGAAATAAGCCACAATTAAATTGAAAAAAACAAGTTTAATAACGTTTCGACGCCCAAATTGTGTGTCGTTGTCAAAATACAAAATACAACTGAATACTACTAAATAATACTACTTAAGTAGTACAATTTTTTATTTTGACAACGACACCGGATTTGGGCGTCGAAACTTTATTAAACTTGTTTTTTTCAATTTTATTGTGGCTTATTTCCTATAAAAATAGTTAATCAAAAAAGATAAATTTAGATCAAAAGTAAAGTACCTTTATAGTTCAGAATATTTCAATTAGAAGGATGTAATTACATACTGAAACATAGTTTTTAATTCTAAATAACTTTTCATAATAACAATTTTCGATATTGTGAAAAATAAACGTATTTTACTCGTGAGTGAAATTCATATTTATTGACATACCTCGTATAAAATTGATAAAATTTTACATAAGATGGTTGTATTTTAGATTTTATCACTTTTTTTCCTAAAATTAATAATAAAAGAGTCATCTGAATTGACATATGTAACTGAAAATAATGTTAAGTATCCAACATTTTTTGAAAAAAAAAATTCAATTATAAAGGTGTAATTGCATACTAGAATATTGTTTTTACTTCCAAACAACTTTTCCTAATAGCAATTTTCAATATTGTGAAAAATAAAGCTACTTTACTCTTGAGTGAAATTCAAACTTTTTGACATACCTCGTATAATATTAAAAAAATTTGATATTTGATGGTAAAATCTTAGGTTTTGGACGATGCAGAGCTTTTTATGAAGAATAACTTTTTTTCGTAAAATTAATAATAAAAAAGTTTTCCATATGGGCACAACTTACAGGGAAATACTGTATAATAAAATTGCAAAATTATTGAACTTTTTTTAATTTATAAATCTACGAGAATTTTGCCATAATATTTTGCCATAATAATAATTAAAATGTGAATCACGTTCATCATAATAACGAAAATATTTTGCTTCATAAAACTAATGAACAACTGCCATGTAATTGACAAATTAATATCCGTTAAACCATTTTCGTGTCTTGTCTCGATAAAACCCTTGCTGTAAACGATTCATAAATTCTTTCAAATGGAGAAAGTTTTTTTAGTTAGCTTAAATGCCTCAAGAGCTAAGGCCATTGGCATGGTACAGTTGAGTACGCAATCAGATTATAGTGTAATGTATAATGTGTGTTGAATAAAAGTATTTTTACTTAGTAAAGGGACGCTAATTGTATCCGAATATCTGCGGTCCCTCAGGTGTGTACCGGAAAGACAAAGGATTCACTTATTGATCTCATTTAAAGTCAAGTAAAAGTGCAATCCATTCATGCTCCTCGCCAATTTAATAGACTTATTATTCTTCTCCATTCATCTCCGTTTTCTTTCTTTCTTCCCAACCACCAATACCCTCTTTACTGAAATCTATCTATACGCTATTAAACTATCTATCTTTGTTTGGGTCGTACTTTCCTTCTTTGTGTGATTGGACGTCGTTTTAGGATCATCTTTGGCACCCTCTTCCTTTCTATTCTCATCGCATGTTCCATCCATCTCTCTCTCTCTGTGATTTTATGAAGCCACTGATGATTGGTTCGTTATACAGTTTCTCTAGCTTCCTGTTTGTTGGCTTTTCTCATTGTCCATATTTCGCTACCATACATTTACGTGGGCCTTACTACCATTTTATATATCCTTAACTTTGTTTTTCTCGATACATATTTGGATTTCATCAGTGTTCTTAGGCTTTCCATTTTTTTATTTCCCTTTGCCAATCTGACATTTAGTTCCCCTTCTTAATAACCGTTCTCTTCTATAATAACCCCCAGATACGTAAAATAGACCACTATCTCGAAATTAATATTCTCTTGATTCATTAGGTATGAAAGTAAATTCTCTTTCTTTTGCTCTGTATTTCTGAATATCATGTACTTTGACATTTTCTGATTTATTTCTAACTCAAAATATTTTTGCCTCCTTTTTTAACCTTTTTGTAGCATTTGTTAATTATTTTTTGTTTGCGTTATAATAGTAAAATCATCAGAGAAGGCCAAACATGAATGTTTATTGTTGAAGATGGTTCTGGTCGTTTTAACTCTGCTATTTCTGATTATTGTTTCCAATACTAAATTAAAAAGCAATTGATCTTCTTGTCATTTCATAACTCTGTAATGGAATTCTTTAGAAATAATCAGGTAAGGCCAAGGAAGGCATTCATTCCAGAATTAAATTGCAGTCCAGAAAATGGTTGAGGCATCAGCAGCATTCTGAAAGAACTACGACGTAGTTATAGTGAATGTAGAATAATTACGAATTTAGCTCAAAAAGAATTTTCGTTCTGTAATGTAACTGTTAACAGGCAAAATTATTGTAGGTACTGGTCAGATACCAATCCTCATTTTTGATGACGGAGGCCCATACTCAGTATCCTGAAAAAATTAATGTTTGAGCAAGAATTGTTGGCAACAACGTTTTGGATCCATTTTTTTATTGAACGGACGTTAAAAGCTCAAAAATATTTAGATATTCTAAAAAATGACATTATTCCAGTTTTTGTCGTGTTATATCGAGATAATCAAAATCCACAAGTACCTAGTAGTGTGATACAATTAATCCAAAAGATGACATAACCCAGACTTCCAATGTGAAAGTTATCCTTCAACACCAAATTGTTCTATAAGGTCCACATAATGTTCAGAAAAAAGTCACACCATTTTGAGCATCGGGTTTTGGGGAGAGGGGGAAAAATCGGTAAATTCGTAGTTTTTTACGTTTTTCGTCAATATTTCTAAAACTATGCGGTTTAACATGAACAACCTTCTATAGACAAATGTTCTACATTAAACTTGAAATAAAAAAAGGTCCTTCTAATATGAACGGTTCCAAAGTTACGGAGGTAGTATAGTATAATTAGTCCAAAAAAAAGGCTTAACCCAAATATCCAAAGTAAAAGTTTTCCTCCAACACCAAATTGTTCTATATGGTCCACATATTGTTCAGTAAATAGTTACACCATTTTGAGCGTCCGGTTTTGGGGGAGATGGGGGAGAAGTCGGTAAATTAGTAGTTTTTTTAAGTTTTTCGTCAATATTTCTAAAACTATGCTTTATCGTAAACAATGTTCTATACAAAAATGTTCTACATAAAATTTAAAACAAAAAAGGTCCTATATATATTTGTTCTAAAATCAACGGTTCCAGAGTTACGGGGGGTGAAAGGTGGAGGTTTTCGATACTTTTTATATTATTTGAGCAATTGATGATTTTGAGTGGTGAGGTTGACGTTTCTTCAAGGGCTTATCACTAACATACCATCGGCCACTGAAATAGCAAATTTTATTTACAAAACACAATCCTGTTAAAGAATATGTCTTTCATCAGTAATAATATTATAAATTATTGCCCAAAAAATATAAAAAGTATCGAAAACCTCCACTTTCACCCTCCGTAACTCTGGAACTGTTGATTTTATAACAATTATGTATCAGACCTTTTTTGTTTTAAATTTTATGAAGAACATTTTCTGATAGAACATTGTTTAAGCTAAAGCACAGTTTTAGAAATATTGACGAAAAACGTAAAAAAACTACTAATTTACCGACTTCTCCCTCATCTGCCCCCCAAACCGGACGCTCAAAATGGTGTAACTTTTTACTGAACAATATGTGGTCCATATAGAACAATTTGGTGTTGGAAAAAACTTTTACTTTGGATGTTTGGGTTAGGTCTTTTTGGACCAATTATAATATACTACCTCCGTGACTTTGGAACCATTCATTTTAGAAGGAATATTCATAGGACCTTTTTTTATTTCAAATTTAATGTAGAACATTTTTGTATAGAAGGTTGTTCATGCTAAACCGCAAATAGTTTTAGGAATATTGACGAAAAACGTAAAAAACTACGAATTTACTGATTTCTCCCCCTCTCTCCCCCCCCCCCCAAACCCGACGCTCAAAATGGTGTGACTTTTTTCTGAACGTTATGTGGACCATATAGAACAATTTGGTGTTGGAGGATAACTTTCACTTTGGATGTCTGGGTTTGGGTCTAGTTATACCATACTAGAGTAATTTAACATGGTTTCAACAAGACGGCCCACCACCACGTTATACATGGGAAGTGCGTGATTATTTAGACCATATTTTCCCCAACAGATGGATAGATAAGAGAGGATTTGTAGAGTGGCCAGCAAGATCTCCTGATCTAACACACCTAGATCTTTTACTTTGGGAAGTATATTTTAAAATATATTTCAAAAGCCTAACAATGTTTAACAGTTAACTAATTGATTGTAATGAGAATTAAATTTTACATTTATTTTGATGTTTCGTGTTTCTAACCGGAAACCGAAAAAATATAAATTAAATCAATGAATTTATTTTTAGCGCATTTTCCTATGCTAGCGTGTATCGTACTATATTATTTATATTAAATATGGGGAATTATCTGCAACCTTCGCAAAACAAACTAGCTAGTACAATCTAAGGCACGCTTTAGAAGCTTCAATCCAACACATTGTTTGTAACTAGATTCCAGCTTAAACATTTTATTAGACGAAAACATTGCTTTTGTTCTGAATTTTCTTACAGAAATAAACAAGTGGGCTGTGTAAATGAACAATAGATAATCAAAGGAACGGAATGGGATACTAGTTTAAGTTTGTATAAATCAGATAAACAAAGAAAGGATTTAAGTTAATTGTTAAAAGATTTAAAGGGATGTTTTGCTGTAATAGAATATGAAGTAAGGTATGGGATTTTTTTAAATGTTAACCCTGGAAGATCACACCTATTTTTTTAACATATTCCGCACAGATGGGTATCAAATACCCAATGATTTTTGGGAAGAAATAAAAAACAAGTAAACATTTTATGATTTCCAGAGACTGTCTAATCACTATTGAATACACAAGAAGGATTAAATCATTCAGTTTATTTTCTCTCTGTTAATTGTAGTAATACAAAAGAAAAAATATATAAAAATAATTAAAAAACATTTTCTAAAAAATCAGAAACATAATTCAAAATATTTAAACTTAGTTTAACAACAAAATGGTCTTTCTAACTAAAAGGTAACACCTTTTGATTATAGAGCTCATATTCACTCTTAGCCGGGTATTTCAATTTCACTCATTTTGGTGACTACATTCATAACACAGTTTAGCTCTATGCTCCATGCAGAATGTTTTATGGATAGCCCAGTATACATATTATTTTGTTTTTTTATCTCTTTCTTTGAAGACATAACACCTAGCTGCTTTACTAATCTTGTGGGATGTTGTGTTGGTAGGTCTTTAATTTAAAGGCACACTTGATCGCAAACATCATACATGGGTGCTACATACCCTAGCCTGTATTCAATAAATTTTCGTGATTGGAAATATTGCTCAAATGAAACCGCAACTACACACACATCCTTGGTAGACTACAGACTGAATTTGCATAAAGCGGCACTACCATTGAAATGCGATTGAGCATGCTACATTCATTTAAGTGTCTCGAAGGGTATCTCACACACTAGCATGAGCTTCCAGGGTTAAATATAATGTCGAAACACGCAAGATAGAAGAAATACTTACATGCCACCTACTCAAACGCCTCAAAAAATATGGGCCTGCAAGTAAATGAGGAGAAAACTAAGATGATGGCATCAACACCCAACAATAGAGTCAGAAACATCAGTCACCAATTCACGGTTCAGTCAAGGATCATTGTATATAAATCGATAATCCAACCTCATTTTGATTTTTGTGCATCCATCTTATATCTTTTAAATCTTAACCAACTAGCCAAATTACAAAAATTACAGAATCGTGGAATGAGGATCATTTTACGTACAAGTAGATTAACACCTGTCACATTGATGTTGAATACTTTGCAGTGGTTTTCTGTATCGCAACGTCTTTTTTATTTGACCATGATATTGATTTTTAGAATTGTACATGGATTGGCACCTAAATATTTTCTCGATCTTGTTAGTTACAATTCAGATATTCACCCTTATTTTACGAGAAATTCTAATAATATTTACATCAGCAGAACCAATACTACAGGTGCTATGAACTCACTTCTCTATAAAGGTTTTGATAATTTCAATAAGTTGCCAACGGAACTCAAGTTGAAGACCTCAATTGACATGTATAGGAAAAATTTAAAGAATTATGTTGCAAATCGTATTTAATGTCTCATGTGGCTTCTAATGTGTTTTTTAACTGCGTGTAGTTTAATGTAATATTTTGAGTAATGTAGTATTTTTAATGCTTGTATTGTAATGGAATATTTTAAGTTGTTTTTTGTTTGTTGTTTTATTTTTATTATTATGATTTGGATATTGTATCTTAATAACACTTTTCTATTGTCAAATAATTTAAATTGTATATACATATTATAAAATATCTCAATTGTAACTGTATATTAGGGTTACCTAATTTTTGAATAAATTCTTCTTCTTCTTCATAACTCTACCTTTGAAGTGGTTGACAAATTCACATACTTAGGCTCTTTGATCACCAAGGAAAACGTCATGATGGAAGAAATCAAGCGAAGGATAATTCTAGTAAACAAATGCTATGTTGGACTTGGTAGACGTATAAGAAGCAGAAGTTTAAACCAAAAAACAAAAATAACCATATACAAAACCCCTATACAACCAGTGTTGCCATATGGATCAGAGACATGGACCATCTTCCAGGCTTATATTCAGCGGCATCTGTGAAAATGGTGTTTGGAGGGTACTACGGGATATACTACGAGATATACCACAGATATAAATACACACCCCCAAACTTATATGGAATCACCTGATATTTCTTATTATTTCGTGTGAACTAAAAAAAACGAACACACGAAGTCAAGCATAATTTATTTTAAAGCAATTTAATAACAATTAAGTAAGACAATAAAGTATATATTTAACAAACAAATTAAAACTAGTTGTTTTAAAGTCAATAGAATAAAAAATTTCAATGTAAAACTAATAATGTTTAAATTGTTTTTATTTATTTATTTTTTTTTTTGGTAGTCAGTGTTATCACCTCTATAGTACGTTCTTTAACGGTAAAATATTGCAAAACCTCTAAATTTTAAAGAACCGCTTGGATTGACATGAAATTTGGCATACACATAGCTAACAAGTCAGAGAAAAAAAGTGATATTGTGCCGATATGTGCTTTTGCCCGGGGGTGATTTTCACCCCTTCTTGGGGGTAAAAAAATATTTGTCCAAAGTAAGTCCGGAAATGGACAAACTGATTAATTTTAAGTAACTTTTGTTCTATAGAGTTTTTTCACTAAGTCAGTACTTTTCGAGTTATTTGCCAGTGGATATTTTCATTTTTTCAACAAAATAACAACGCTTTTAGACGGTTTTTCGCAAATAACACAAATAGTAAGTATTTTGTCGAAAAAACATTCTTAGCGAAAATATAGCCTGTAAAAATTTTTAATAAATGGTGTATATATCACGTCTCTACACCTAGCAGAAGCAGAGTTATAGCTAATTAAAAATAGGTTCATATTCGTCAAATTCCAAATGGAATATTTTACCGTGAAATAACCAAAAATGAAGCACATTTCGGGGAAAACTCATTACAACTTATTTAAAGTGTTTAAAAAAAGCTTGATTTTTGTTTTATAAAAAAAATTTCTAGCATCAAAAGTAAACAAGTTACGCTCAAAATAAAAATAGTCCCTTTTTTTGGTAAAAAAATCGGGAAAATCACCCCCTAATTAGTATCTCAAATGAACTTGATCGTTACGACTTCACAAGTTTCTTGACTCGTGTATGTATTGTTTATATGATCTGTAAGTTTCATCGGTTCAAAGTCCTTATTTTTGAAAGGGCTGTACTTAAAAGGGGTTGAACGAGTCACTGATCACGAATGTATGCCAATTTCGAAACACCAAATCTTAATAAATTTTTGTCTAACAGAAAAACAAAAAAGTACATGATATTCAGAAAAGCAATGCTGACTTTTTTTGTTCTTCGTGATTTTTGGTATCTGTAATAATTTTTAATTTATTTTGAAAAAAAACATATTTTTCAAAATTAAAATTTTTAAAAATTTTATTTTAACCCAAAATTTTTTTCAAAAATAAGCACTTTGAATCTATGACACTTACAGATCATATAAACACAACAAAAGTAAAATGATTTGTGGAGCGGTAACGATTAATTTCATTTAAGTTGATAATTAGGGGGTGGTCTTCCCGATTTTTTTTTTCAAAACGAAAGGGACCAACTTTATTTTGAGCGTAACTTGCTTAGATTTAATTCTAGAAACTTTTTATAAAAACAGAAATAAAGCTTTTTAAACACTTTAAAAAAGTTAAAATGGGTTTTCCCCAAAAAGTGCTTAATTTTTTGGATATTTCACTTCGAAAAATTCTATTTGAAATTTGGTGAATATGAATCTATTTTTCATTGGCTATAACTCTGGTTCTACGAGGTCCAGAGACCTAACGCGTACACCATTTTTTTTTACTTTTTTACAGGCAATATTTTTTCTAAAAACATTTTTTTCGACAAAATAATTACTTTTTGAGTTATTTTCGAAAAACCGTCTAAAAATGTAGTTATTTTGTTGAAAAATTAACATATTCACTCGCAAATAACTCGAAAAGTGTTGACTTGGCGAAAAAGCTTTATAGAACAAAAGTTACTTAAAATTAGTCAGTTTATCCATTTCCGAACTTATTTTGGAGATATATTTTTTCACCTCCAAGAGGGGGCGAAAGTCACCCGCAGGGCAAAAGCACACATCGGCACAATATCACTTTTTTTCTTTGACATGTAAGCTACGCGTATGCCAAATTTCATGTCAGTCCAAGCGGTTCTTTAAAATTTAGAGCAAAAACCGTGAAAGAATGGACTAGTAACAATTAAGTAAAACAATAAAGTATTTAACAAACAAATTAAAACTAGTTGTTTTAAAGTCAATAGAATAAAAAATTTCAATGTAAAACTAATAATGTTTAAATTGTTTTTATTTATTTTTTTTTATTTTTTTTTTTTTGGTAGTCAGTGTTATCACCTCTAGTCCTATGCAAGCTTCAGTTTGCGTGCGCACGCTCCTAATCAAATATCAACATTTTGTTGTGGTAGGTTCCTCCATTCTTCAAAAGCCGCTTATGCTAGCCGTGCGGTGTTTTGTGGATTATCCCGGCGAGCTCTAATTGTTATTTTAAGCATATCCCACAAATACTCTATAGAGATAAGCTCGGGTGAGCAAGCAGTCCACTCCAAACAAGGGATACCTTCTGCTTCAATTATGTCTCTAGTCACTCTAATGGTATATGCAGGTCCATTATCATGCGTGAAAATTAAATTTCCTCCTGTTGCATCTCTCCAGAGCCTAACTACAGGTTATCAACATACCTGTGAGCAGTTAAAGTTGATTGGATGAAAATTAAAGGAGTTTTTCTACGGATCACAAGTTCTCTCCATAACATTATACTTCCCCTTGTATATTTGTGAACAGATCTGACAGTTTTCGTTCTTGCTTGTCTTCTTCGGCCTCTAAGTTCACGATTTGGTGGCACCAATTTAGGCGACCAATCTTGTACTGCTTGGATAACTCGGGAACTCATAATTGTCTCCTGCTCTATACTTCTTGGCACGAACTCTTCTTCTTATCGTTTCAACTGAAAAAGTTACACCTGTAGCTTCCTAAAGCTGCCTTTTGAACTGCAGGTGAGAAATGGTTGGGTGTTCTTCAGCTGATTGGACAATTAAACGATCGTGGCAAGCCGTTATTACTTTTTGGCGACTTTTCCTTGCTTTATTTTTGAGCTTTCCTAGTTCCTGTTACCTAGCATAGGTTTTGGACAGAACGCCCTGTGTTACGCATAGCTCTACAGCTATGTCCCTCTGAGAACATTACTTTCTCCACAAGGCCAATATCTTTCCCCGTTGTAAGTTTCTATAACCCCACATAAGGCATATTTTCCTTTTTGGATGCAAAAGTTAGTTTATTTATTTTCGTTCAATTTGCAACTCAAGCAAATAACTTATACCGTACCGAGCTGTACTATCTGATTGTCTTATCGATTTCTTTATTTTCAATAAAAAACTTTATTCTTCGCAACAATAACAAGTTGTTTCAAAAGAAATAAATATTGCTTTGAAATACATGTTGATTCCATATAAGTTTGGGTGTTATATATTTGGTGATAAAGAAGTAGTATCTCTTTTTAAAACATGAAGACTAAGATGGGCAGGACATCTAGCAATATCACAGCAGAACAACCGTCCTAGAAGAATCCTTATGTCACAACCTGTGAGAAGTAGAAATAGGGGTAGGTCAAAACTCAGATGAAAGGATGGTGTAGATGAGAATGGTAGAAAAATAGGCGCAGCAATCTGGCAACATTTGGCGTAATAGACTTGGAAAGGTTGAGTCTCTTTTATAGGGCTGTAGCACCATTAACCCTTAAACGCCCAAGGGTGGGTAAAAAATATCCACCTAATGCGTATTCCCTTGTAACATATTTATTACGTGTTTAAAAATTTTTTATAAAATATTTATTGTTAAAAAGACAGCCCTTTATCGAATGTTAATTTGGTTCTACCGATATTTTTGAAAACAAAAGTAGCATCTTGAGTTAAATATGGGTGGGCATAAAAAGTACACCCTTGGTAAAACTTGTTACTAGAGGTTTCTATATAATTTCTGGTTGGCAGGAAGATAATCCATATAATTATCGATGTATAATTAAATAATCTACATAATTATCCGCAAATGAGGAGGTTGAAAGGAAGAATGTGGAGAAAATCGACAAATCTGAATTGCTGGCTTTTACTGGTATGTTAATTTTGATGTACATTGTAATTTGTTTGTAAGGTTTGTAAATTGTTTTTTGCAAGATTGATCATTTTTGACTGTTTACCGTGACATATTTTACGTCAGTAGGTGACATTTACTAGCAACTCGACGGTAAGTAATCCAACTCGACGGTAAGTACTCCAAATCGATGGTAAGTAATTCACTTACCGTCGAGTTAAAAAATCTCTTAATTTTAATTTATTTTTTGAAAGAATAAAGAAAACTAACGAATTATTTATTAATATTGAAACTTATGGTACAATTTGTTACTAACGAATTATTTATTAATATTGAAACTTATGGTACAATTTGTTAAATTATTTAATGAAATCCCACTTGTTTGGGCTGTGGTTTCACTTCTAACAGAAACTCCTGCAGAATCGCATACATTAGTAGTATTACTAGTATTGCACAATATTTTTTCGGCAAAATCTATTTTATTTTGAAGAGAATCTTCTACATAGCTTTCTGCCACTGTCGATGAACGCCAACCTCCATGACGCTTTAATCCGAGGACATCAACACCTTTATTAGCCAAAAGCGTTGCTGATGTCCTCCTGAACGAATGGCCAGTATAGTTCTCGGGGTTAGGCAAATTTAAGAATTTGGCAATTTGAGAAGGCCAGCCCCCGATTGTCCCTTTCCCTATTACTTGAGCACAACATTTTCCTTTGGCGTATCTTAAGAACAAATGATTTGATTTTACTTGTAATGGACGAAGTTTTATAAACTTTTGCAGAATTTCTAAATATGGAATTTTATCGTCTGGTTTGTTAACGACTGTAAAAGTACGCTGGATGTTCGTTTTTGTATTGGGTACTTTTACAATCATTAAACCATCGGTTTTTTGGACGTCATTCATAGTAATATTATATAATTCTTCTCTTCTACAGGCACCAGATATTCCCAATATCATTGCGACCTACAAATTATGAAAAAATCTTCATTAGAGTATTTCTTTTACCTAAACTAGCTTATATTACCTTGTGAACTAGAAATTCTTCATCCGGTGCTTGCATCAGAAATTTTTCAAATTGCTCCCGTGTAAAAATGCTCGCTTTCTTAGGCCTACAGCCAACATTTTTTCTCTTCAAATACGCGATCAAAGTTGAAAACTTGGAAATATCAATGTCATCATAAAGAAAAACGGTGGATTTAATCATTGAATATTCAACATAGCATATGAGCTTTCAACTGCATATGTCTTTGAACGAAATATGCCAATAGAGTCTTTTCTTCGATTCTTAAATTCTTGCCTTCGCACCATTTTTTAAAACTTTGGTAGGTATTTTGATAACGGATTTTGGATTTTTCGGGAATAATTGCGGAACACCCTTCTTCCCACGCCCGTTCAATTTCTTCAAATTCACTTTCGCTCATATTTTAATTTATAATAATCAAAATTGTACTTAAAATTATTGACAACTAAATAAAAACTCAATTCTCCATTGTTGTTATTCACCCTAGTTACTATCTAACAACCAAAGTATCTATCTTGATAAAATGAATGAAACTAGTCAATATGACGAAAATGTTTAATTTTATAATTTATAATGGTATCAATCGTGCAAGAAACGTTATAAGCATTTCGAACGTTAAGGGTAACCGATAGAAAATAATTGGAATCGTCGCTCCGCTCCTCCTCCAAACAATTGTCTTCGATCGGTATAAAACCCTTACCGTTCTCCATACTTAATATACTATATATTAATATTTTAGAAGATGCTGTGTTTATTAAGTATAAGATTCTTAAGTTTAATCCATTTCTAACAACTTTCAATAAATATATTAGCTATTTTCTAGGTGGACATTTTTTATCCACCCTTGGGCGTACATGGAACCTAAAAAAGGTTGGGCGTTTAAGGGTTAATATTGATTATAAAGAGAAAATTATATTTTCTTTCTACTGCAAAATTTTATTATTCTCTGCATTATTTTTACAAGTTTTTCACTATTTTACTTGTATATTATTTCAAATAGAATTTTAAAATACTCAGTATATTTATCTAAATTCACATAATAGGATTCACATAATAAGTAAAATAGTTTTTAAGCCGTAAATGAATAATCCTTTCAAAATCATTTCTCAACTAGCTCAGATTGCAGCAAATAGTAATTGACTCGTAATTACTAAGTTGAATTCAAAGTGAAAATTTATTAACTATAAGTTGGAAGTAATTTTCTTAATAGTTTTGGAGAACTATTGAGAGTGAGCTCCAAATTATTCACTGGAATTTGCTATTTGAAATCCGCCACTTGTGAAGCGACGTTGCCGTTTATTTACTGCATATTGCATATTTGGTGGTTTTGTAGCCTAAACTGTTTTGTGGTTGCGACTGGAAATCTAGTTGTAGTTAGAGTGATACACAGGATGTGAACATAAATTATTAGAGGCCAAATATGTTTGGAATGTACTGCTGGACTGTTTTGTTGTTATAATTCTAACAAAGAGAAGTTGAAAACTGTCAATAGTATATTAAGTATGGAGAACGGCAAGGGTTTTATACCGATCGAAGTTTGGAGGAGGAGCGGATCGACGACTCCAATTATTGTCTGAGATCGGTTACCCTTAACGTTCGACATGCTTATAACGTTTTTTGCACGATTGATACCATTATAAATTATAAAATTAAACATTTTCGTCATATTGACTAGTTTAATTCATTGTATAAAGATAGATACTTTGGTTGTTAGGTAGTAACTAGGGTGCATAACAACAATGGAGAATTGAGTTTTTATTTAGTTGTCAATAATTTTAAAGTATATAAAACTTCGTCCATTACAAGTAAAATCAAATCATTTGTTCTTAAGATACGCCAAAGGAAAATGTTGTGCTCAAGTAATAGGGAAAGGGACAATCGGGGGCTGGCCTTCTCAAATTTCCAAATTCTTAAATTTGCCTAATCCCGAGAACTATACTGGCCATTCGTTCAGGAGGACATCAGCAACGCTTTTGGCTAATAAAGGTGTTGATGTCCTCGGATTAAAGCGTCATGGAGGTTGGCGTTCATCGACAGTGGCAGAAAGCGATGTAGAAGATTCTCTTCAATATAAAATAGATTTTGCCGAAAAAATATTGTGCAATATTAGTAATACTACTAATGTATGCGATTCTGCAGGAGTTTCTGTTAGAAGTAAAACCACAGCCCAAACAAGTGGGATTTCAATAAATAATTTAACAAATTGTACCATAAGTTTTAACATTAATAAATAATTCGTTAGTTTTCTTTATTCTTTCAAAAAATAAATTAAAATTTAGAGACTTTTGAACTCGACGGTAAGTGAATTACTTACAGTTGAGTTGGATTACTTATCGTCGAGTTGCTAGTAAATGTCACCTACTGACGTAAAATCTGTCACGGTAAACAGTCAAAAATGATCAATCGTGGAAAAAAGTTATTAAAACAAAATAGTTACTTACTTACTATATTTAATGAAATAGTTATTTACATATATAAACTTTTCACAAAAATTATCAAAAAAAAGACTGAAGGCTAAGTTAGACTTCTGTCAGCCTAGAGAACAAGCTGAATTTAGATCTGGATATAGCACTAACAACCACTTACTGGTAATAAAAAACCTGATAGAGAAATATGCAGAATACAACCAACCATTGGTACTGATATTCGTGGACTACGAGAAAGCATTCGATAACATAAGCCAGCAGAAAATGTTAAAAGCCTTGACAGAATGCCGAGTAGACCATCGCTATACTAACATGATCCAATATATCTACCAAAAGGCAACGGCTAGCGTAAGACTCTAAACAACAAACAAATACATTTTGTATACAGCGAGAAGTACGACAGGGAGACACAATCTCACCAAAGCTATTCAAAACCATAAAAATGTATACCATTTTTATTCAATTGCAATGCGAAGCCAAAACTGTCTTAATTTTTTACTTAGGCTAGAGAGCGCAACCAGCATTCTTATCGATGATTTCACCTCTTGTTAGAGGCTCTTAAGAAAATGCATAGGCTGCTATCTCTACTCCAGGTAAAAATTTTTGACATTTATTAGTCCCCCATTGCAACTGACGTGAAGGTAGTAGGTGCGTAGCGGCATCTGCTAAATGAAAGTCCAAGTTTTTCAACCTAATAAAAATATTTGTAAAATAAAATACTTTTAAAAGATTTTTAATTGAAAAACTTATTGGACCATTTTCTTGGTGTCAACCTTCATGGCTTCAAAAATTTGTAAGCCAGATGGATGCTTTTTTATATATTAGTATTACTCCTATAGAGTAACTAGGTCCATTTTCCGTTGGAGATTTATCAAGCTGTACACGGGGTTGTGAATTGCAACTTATTAGAATTACCTCTTGTCTTCGCTGCACCATCAATCTGGCTTGCAATTTTTAGAAGCCATGAAGGTTGTCACCAGGAAAATGGTCCAATAAGTTTTTCAATTAAAAATCTTGTAAAAAGATTTTATTTTACAAATATTTTTATTAGGTTGAAAAACTTAGACTTTCATTTAGCAGATGCCGCTACGCACCTACTACCTTCACGTCAGTTGATTCATTCATGATCCATGCAGCCTATGCATTCTCTGAAGAGCCTCTAACAAGAGATGAAATAATCGATAAGAGTGCTGGTTGCGCTCTCTAACCTAAGTAAAAATTAATACAGCCTTGGCTTCGCATTGCAACTGAATAAAAATTGTATTAGTCCAGAAAGCCACTGCGCATCCGCTAGGGAAAATATTCTAATTCAGATTTTTTGCACAATCTTACTCAAAAAGGACTCCTTTTAACAAATTGGCATGTTGCCAGGACCAAAAGGTGGTCAAAAATTTTTTAAACGTTTTTTTTTTGTTTTTTTCCTAAAATTATTTTTTTTGCATGGAAAAAAGTTTTTTTAGGTTTTTTGGATCATTCCAAACAGAAAAGGTCTTTGGTGACTTTTCTCTAAAAATGAGTTTTTGACATATAAGCGATTAAAAATTGAAAAATTGCGAAATCGGCCATTTTTAACCCTCAAAAACTATGTGAAAAACTAAACATTTGAATGTTGCCAAGGAAGGTAGATATTCTTTAAACATCGATTAATGAAATCCCGAAGAGTTTTTTGCAATTCTTCTTCTTCTTTTGCCCTTTAATTCGTCCAATTCTGAACATAGGCTTCCCCCAGTTTCCTCCATTCGCTTCTGTTTAGTGCTTTCTGTTTCCAGTGCGTTCCTCCTATCTTTTTAATGTCGTCTCCCCATCTCATCTGGGGTCGTCCTCTTGCTCTCTTTCCTGTCCATGGTCTCCATTGTTGTATCGTGCTATTCCACCTATTGTCCGTTTGTCTAGCGTTATGACCTGCGAAGCTCCATTTTAGCCTGGTTATATGTTGACCTGTGTCTTTGACTTTTGTTCTATTTCTGACCCAGTTGTTTTGCTTTTTGTCTGTCAATTTTACTCCTAACATTGCTCTCTCCATGGCTCTTTGTGTCTTTATTATTTTATCCATGTTTGCCTTGGTCAAGGTCCATGTTTGGCATGCGTATGTGAGAATTGGGAGTATGCACTGGTCAAACACTCTTGTTTTTAAGTATTGTTGTATTTTTTTATTCTTTAGGACCCATTTTAATTTTCCAAATCCTGCCCAGGCTAATCTGACCCTTTTTTTGCCTCCGCTGTTTGGTTTTCCTTATTTATTTTTATAATCTGTCCCAAATATATATAGTCATTAACCGCTTCTATTGTGGTGTCGTTTAGTATTACGTTTCTATTGTCTTGTGTGTTTTTCATTGTTTTTGTTTTGGCAAAATTCATTTTTAGACCTATTTGTTCGGATTCATTTGCTAGTTCGGTTAGCATGGTTTGTAGTTCTTCAAAACTTGATGCTATGACTACTACATCGTCTGCATATCTTAGGTGGTTTAGTTTCTTTCCATTTATGTTTATTCCCATGTTTGTCCATTCCATTGTTTTGAAAACATCTTCCAGTGCTAATGTAAATAGTTTAGGAGAAATAACATCTCCCTGTCGCACTCCTCTGTTAATTGGTATGGGTTTTGTGGTTTCTTCCAATTGTACTGTCATTGTTGCTTTCTTATATATATTATGTATTAGCATTCTGTATCTGGAATCTATTCGACAGTTGTTTATAGCTTTTTCTATTGCCCACATTTCCACGCTGTCAAATGCTTTTCGTAGTCAACGAACACTAAGTGCAGATCCTGCCTGCTGTACGGGTTGATACGAGTCCAATTTGTGTGTTAGTCTGTTGTTGATAATCCTCATGAATAGTTTATACGTCTGCGACAGCAGTGAGCAATACAGTATTCAAAACTCCTTTGTTTTTTAATTGCCAATCAAGCGTGCGCGACACTATTTTCCACCGACAGTATGGTGCAAATGAAAGGAATAAATTCATTATTTCGTCAACCGGCGGCTTTAAGGAAAAATCCCGAAACAGGTCGATTTTTATTTTTAAGTTGTGATATTGTGGCATATATGGTATACTAGTGACGTCATCAATCTGGACGTGATGGCGTAATCGATGATTTTTTTAAATGAGAATAGGGGTCGTGTGCTAGCTAATTTGAAAGGTTCTTCAACTCTCTATTCAGTAATATAAACATTTACATAATTATTTATACAGGTTGTCCAAAATTTTTTTATTAAAATATGTAAATTATTTGACAAAAAAATAAGTAGAAGGACACCCTGTATAAATAATTATGTAAATGTTTACATTACTGAATAGAAAATTGAAGAACCTTTCAAATGAGCTACCACACGACCCCTATTTTCATTTAAAAAATCATCGATTACGTCATCACGCCCAGACGGATGACGTCACTAGTATACGATATACGCCACAATATCATAACTTAAAAATAAAAATCGACCTGTTTCGGGATTTTTCCTTAAAGTCGTCGGTTTACGAAATAACGAATTTATTCCTTTCATTTGCACCATACTGTCGGTGGAAAATAGTGTCGCGCACGCTTGATTACCAATTAAAAAACAAACTAGTTTTGAATATGGTATTGAAAAAACTCTTCGGGATTTCATCAATCGATGTTTAAAGAATATCTACTTACCTTGGCAACATTCAAATTTTCAGTTTTTCACATAGTTCTTGAGGGTTAAAAATGGCCGATTTCGCAATTTTTCAATTTTTATTCGCTTATACAGGGTGAGTTTTTAGTGCGGGATCGGTCGATAATTCCATTACGGTATAGAATATCGAAAAAAGTTATTTAGAAAAAATGTAGGCAATCATTTTCTCCACGCTTGGAAAATATGTCCATTTCTACAGGGTGATCAATAACAGCGTGGTATATCAAACATATAATTTTTTAAATGGGACACCCTATATATTTTTCATATTTATATTCCCCTCATAATTCTTGTTCATATAAGATAGGGTTTTGCATTACTATACAGAGTATTTAATAAGTTATGACCATTTTTATTTCGAAATCTCTATGAGATTAACATCCTGTATATAAAGAAGTAATTCATAGACAATAATTTGTTTTATGTAGTAAGATAAACAATATACTGTAGTTTTTAAATTAAGTCCAATTAAAATCATTGACAAATGTTTGTATACAGGGTGAACTATAAAACCAAATTACGATTTTCTCTATTTTTTTTAATGGATCACCCTATATTTTATTTTTCAAAAATATTGTATTTATTATACTCTTTCATACTTATATAGCATTCCCTATATCTAAACTTATTACTTTCGGAGATATTTTTAGTTTTCTTCAACTTTCGGGAATACATTTCATTTTTCTAGTAGAAATAAGTTGGTATTGAATGATAATTAAACAAAATTATTTTTATTTAATAAATAACTAAAACAAAATATAAACCATAGCAATATGCAATGAATGTATCAATAAATGTGATATTAAGGAATTATCATATTTCCTTAAAAAAAACAAGAATCATACAATTCCTACAAAAAAATATAGGTATCTTGTGTATAATAAAATTACTATAATAAAATACAAGAATATTTTTATTTAATAAACAACTCACACAAAATATAAATCAAAACAATATACAACTAATTTAATAGTTTTTAGATTATTATATCAACAGCATTCTAAGCCAAGAAGTTTTTAGTAACACATTCCTAATTGCAGATTGTGACCCGCAGTTATTAATAATATAATTTTCATATTAAATTTCATTAATATGCATCAAGAAATCCCTACTTTGTTAACACTCAAACTAGGTGATCTATAAATGTTTAAGGTGATATTGTTAGAGATTATGTGATTGGTCCACATTTTTTGACAGTTGAGGTTTTTATACGACGGTGCTCCAGTTCTTCCAAAATTGATTTTTTTTTTCAAGTGGGGCTATATAAAAAACCTTGTATACCAGAAGCATCCAACAACGCTTGATGATATGAAAAATAGAATAAAAGAAGCTTTTAATAATATTGACTTACAAAAATGTTAGAAATGTGGCTCGGTCATTTGAATATCGGTTACAAAATGGCATAGACGTTGAAAGTGGTCATTTTCAACATTTACTTTAGACTTAAATCCTTAACATCACATTAATTGGTATATTCATTAAATTTTGTTATGGTTTATTATTTTTTTGTTAGTTATTAATTGAATGAAAATATTTGTTATATTATTACATAATACTTATTTGTTAAGTTATTTATATTTATAAGAATTTAATGTATTCCCGGCAAATGAAGAAAACTAAAAATATCTCAGAAACTAATAAGTCTAGGTATAGGAGATGCTATATAAAAATGAAAGAGTATCATAAATACAATATTTAAAAAATAATAAAATATAGGGCGATCTATTAAAAAAAAATTGAGAAAATCTTAATTGTGTTTTGTAGTTTAAAAGTGCTTATAAAAATGAATGTTCTACTAAAAAATTATTGGCTTAGAATGCTGTTGATATACCAATCTAAAAACTGTTACATCAGTTGTATATTGTTTTGATTTATGTTTCAAGTAAGTTATTTATTGAATAAAAATAATCTTGTGATATTATTATATACAATACAAAGTTTTTTTTGTAGGAATTTTACGATTCTTGTATATTAGGGAAATATACTTACTAATTTCTTAATATCACATTCTTGGTATATTCACTGCATATTGCTATGGTTTATATTTTGTGTTAGTTATTTATCTAATAAAAATAATTTTGTTTAATTATCACTCAATACTACCCTTATTTATACTATCACTTATTTCTACTAGAAAAATTGAATGTATTCCCGAAATTTGAAGAAAACTAAAAATATCTCGGAAAATAATCAGTTTAGATATAGGGAATGCTATATAAAAATGAAAGAGTATATTAAATACAATAATGTTGAAAAATAAAATATAGGGTGATCCATTTAAAAAAATAGAGAAAATCGTAATTTGGTTTTGTAGGTCACCCTGTATACAAATATTCGTCAATGATGTGAATTGGACTTAATTTAAAAACTACAGTATATTGTTTATCTTATTACATAAAATAAATTATTGTCTACGAATTTCTTCTTTATATACAGGGTGTTAATCTCATAGTGATTTCGAAATAAAAATGGTCATAACTTGTTAAATACTCTGTATAGTAATGCAAAACCATATATTATATGAACAAGAATTATGAGGGGAATATAAATATAAAAAAATATATAGGGTGTCCCATTTAAAAAATTATATGTTTGATATACCACGCAGTTACTGATCACCCTGTAGAAATGGACATATTTTCCAAGCGTGGAGAATATCATTGCCTACATTTTTTTTAAATAACTTTTCTCGATATTTTATACCATAATGGAGTTATCGACCGATCCCGCACTAAAAACTCACCCTGTATTTTTTTTAAATAACTTTTCTCGATATTTTATACCATAATGGAGTTATCGACCGATCCCGCACTAAAAACTCACCCTGTATGTCAAAAACTATCATTTTTAGAGAAAAGTCACTAAAGGCCTTTTCTGTTTGGATTGATCCAAAAAACCTAAAAAAACTTTTTTCCATGCAAAAAAAAATAATTTTAGGAAAAAAACAAAAAAAAAACGTTTAAAAAATTTTTGACCACCTTTTGGTCCTGGCAACATGCAAATTTGTTAAAAGGGGTCCTTTTTGAGTAAGATTGTGCAAAAAATTCGAATTAGAATATTTTCCCTAGCGGATGCGCAGTGGCTTTCTGGACTATATACATGTATATTTTATATGAGTATTACTCCTATAGAGTAACTAGGTCCATTTTCCGTTGGAGCTTTATCAAGCTGTAGACGGGGTTGTGAATTTCAAATTCTTAGAATTCCCTCTTGTCTTCACTGCAGCATCCATCTGGCTTGCAATTTTTAGAAGCAATGGAGGTTGTTACCAGGAAAATGATCCAATAAGTTTTTCAATTAATAATCTTTTAAAAGGTTTTTTATTTTATAAATATTTTTATTAGGTTGAAAAACTTAGGCTTTCTATTCAAAACCCTAGAACTCATTTCTAAGAAGGCAGATCTAAACGAAAATGGTATCAACATAAATGCTCAGTCATTTGAGATTCGCAGATGACATCGTCCTTATAGCCGATCGTATGGATGATGCAATAAGAATGTTGAACAAATTACTTATATCACGCTTCCTTAGAGGTCGGACTAAAGATTAACATCAACAAAACGCCAATAATGACCAATCTGGTGCTAAATCGTAACATTGTTGTTGATGGAATGGATATTGAGCAGGCTGCATCTTATAAGTACTTGGAACATGAAATTCGGTTGGGAAGAGATAACTAGACGTGCGAGCTCTCACATCGTATAGGATTAGCCTGGGCAGCGTTTGGTAAACTGAACTATGTATTTAAATTGGACTTGCCCATATGCCTCAAACAGAAAAACTTTGACCAGTGTGTGTTGTCTGTACTCACTTATAGAGCCGAAACATTAACATAAGATCCGCGTAACTCAGAGGGCTATGGAGCGCCAGATGTTGGGTGTCTCCCTGAGGGACCGAATCCCAAACGAAGAAATACGCCGTAGAACAACAACAACAACAGACGCTGTCGAAAAAATCGCGTCGCTTAAGTTGAATTGGGCAGGACACGTCGCCAGATTGTCAGACGTCCGATGGACAAAACGTATTGTCGAGTGGAGGCCACGAGAAGAAGCACTACGGAGTAGACGACGCCCACCAACCAGGTGGGCCGATGATCTGAAGCATGTTATGGGTAACTGGATGCAAGCCGCACAAAACAGCGACAGATGGAAAGAGCTGGAGGGAGACCTATGTCCAGCAGTGGACGCGTACGGTTTTATCATGATATTTAATGAACTTTTAATTCAACAATGTTTTCTTTGTTTTGTTTGTATATACAAATATTAGTTCACGTACTTAAGGAAAAAAAATTTAAAGTTTGACCCTGCCCCTTCTCAGAATATTACACTGATTAAACTAACTTTTCAAATGTGAATGTCTCTTGATTTTTCTTTTCGACTTGTTGAACATAGAAGGAAGCAACGTTTATAAACTGTTATTTATTCATTAGTTTGAACAAGCGCAGTAATAAAGTCTTACATTTACCATGGTTTTACACTCTACCATAACGACTTTAACAAGGTTAAGGAATGAGAACACGACGTTTGGAATTATTACTCTTTTTATTTATAGAACAGAATAAAACAGTTTTATCTTCCAAACAGAGATTAAAGTGTCGCTTGTTAATTAATAACAATGTAAATTTTGGAATTAGAAGCAAATACATAGAATGTTATGAGAAATTAAATTATTATACTAAAAATGAATAAACATTTTCAATTTCGTTGCAACCCAAAATTGCAGTCGTATTGTATTTCTAGTTTACTCAGAGAGTACAGCAAATAACTCTACCGGTTTCGGAGTTTTTAGCCCCTTATCAGGGGTCCTATTTTCGAATTCATTCGAGCATATTTCTCATACGAAATTAGTAGAATTTTGCTCGAAATCCAGTTTCTTGTATTTTCGAATACTTCGTGTACGAATTTTTTCGTATACGATGACTCGAATGGGTATGAACCATTCGAATTTGGATGCTCGTATGCGAATTGTTTTGTTGTTGTCATTTCAGTTGTCATTGATAATTTTAATTGTTGTTGTATACATTATTTTTACATTGAACTTTATTTTCAATGGCTGGTTTAAAATAATTTTTTAATAGAAAGAAAAGACGTATGTACTGTACGATAATGCATTGAATATATAACCTAACCTAACTTTATGTACGTATTCTAGCATTGGATCCAATTGGATCTAAGCTCTAAGCTTGACATATGACACCGTTGCCAGATCCTCAATTTTTTCATACTATCCAATTATATAAAGTTATTTAAAAAATAGTTTTGAAACATCCAAAAAACTTCAACACAAAAAAGGTAAATAGTAAAATATCAGTGTAAATTCTTAATGTTTTCATACTATCACATTTCATAAACGTGCATTTAAAAAGTCGTTTTGAAACACCAAAAAAACTAGTTAAATATCAGTGTAAATACTGGATACAAAAATAATAAACAGAATAGTGGACTTTGCAAACCAATATTACTAATATTATGCAAGCTTAAGATTCGATTCCAGCTAATATTTTAGCTATTTTTTTAATAATATAATTATACCATTGATTTAAATTATACAAGAAATAAACAAAAAAAGTATGGTAACACTGTGACTCTTCAGAGGAAGGTTAAGCCCAATAGTGTTCAAATTTGCAGTGTTGCCGGTGCAAATTCTTCTCGTATACGTAGGTATAACATTTCGAAGGACGTTCAAAAATACAGATTCAGATTCGTATACGAAATTTTTCATTCGACGAAACTCGTATACGAACAAATTTGATTGAATTCGAAAATACGACCCCAGGAGATATATATGCTCCTCTCTCGCTCTCTGAATGAACCAGGACTTCTTTTACGATTCAAATATCCTTACTCGAAATATTTACTACTTCGTTAGTAATTAGATTTTTTCGTAAAATTGAGAAAAATATTGAATACTTTATAAGATTAAGAAATATAATCTAAAGCTTTATGTTAATTTATATTTACTTTGTTTACATGTAAGACGTTTATTATTGTAAAAATTTAATTTGTAATCATTTTGAAAATTTGTTGATCCTAAAATTTTGAAAAAAATTTGAGCGGTGTCTATAGATGCAATTGATTGAATCCCCCGTCGCAAGGCATCGGGTAAAATCACTAGTATATTAAAAAACTAAGTTTTCAATCTAATAGCACAGAAAACAACATCCAAAAATGTTACTCTACATCATACCAGATTGAAAACAACGGGAACCTTCTCTAGTAACACCTCCGAGGCTTCTACAATTTGCAAGCCATACCGAATGCTGAGACTAAGGAAGATGAGGGAATTTTACAACTTATAATTCACGTCCCATCTGCTCAGCGAGGTAAAGTTCCAACGAGAATGGTTCCCTTCGTACTCCAATCAGAGTAAACATGTAAATCAAAAATGAATAACCATTTTCAATTTCGTTGCAACACGAAACTACAGCCGCATCATTATTCCAGTTCAATCAGAGAGTGCGACAAGCACCTCTACCGTTTTCGAAACTTATTAGTCTCTCATCAGGAGGTACATATGCTGCTCTCTCTGACCCAACTAGGACAAACCTCGGCGTGCAGTCACGGATCGCAACGAACGAAATGGCAGGGATGCCCTAGCGGCAATTGCTAGCAAAAATCTAAGTTTTCAATCTAATAGCACATAAAACAACATCCAAAAATGTTATTCTACATTCCACCAGATTTAAAACAATGGGAACCTCCTCTGGTAACACCTCCGAGGCTTCTACAATTTGCAAGCCATAACGGATGCTGAGAATAAGGAAGATGAGCCGTTATGGCTTGCAAATTGTAGAGGCCTCGGAGGTGTTACCAGAGAAGGTTCCCATTATTTTCAATCTAGTAGGATGTAGAGTAATATTTCTGGATGTTGTTTTATGTGCTATTAGATTGAAAACTTATTTTTTTGCTAGCAGTTGCCGCTAGGGCATCCCTGCCATTTCGTTCGTTGCGATCCGTGACTGCACGCCGAGGTTTGTCCTAGTTGAGTCAGAGAGAGCAGCATATTATGTGCCTCCTAATGAGAGACTAATAAGTTTCGAAACCGGTAGAGGTGCTTGCTGCACTCTCTGATTGAACTGGAATAATGATGCGGCTGTAGTTTCGTGTTGCAACGAAATTGATGTTTATTCATTTTTGATTTACTAGTACAATATAATCTAGTCTAGTAAACTAAAATTACACTACATGTAAATCAAAATATAAATTCGTACAGGTTGAAACAAATTTTATATCAAAGTTTAGGTGGGTACAAAAGATATTTTCAAGAAAGTATCCAAATCATACAAGGGGATCATTGTTTAAATAATTAAAAAGGGGTCATTTTTGCAAAAAAAATATTTTTTTAGCTGCTGAGGTCATTCAATTACCAACGAAGGTCTATGGGATTTTTTCTGCAAAGTTGAAGGGTAAGTCTTTCACATAAGTCTTACTAAATTAAATTTGACCCCTATTTATTTAAATAATTGTATATAAATCTTTAAAGACAAATTTTCAAAAAATTATTTTTAGCGTTTTAAATAAGCACTCTAAAATATCTTATTTTACAGAATAAGTGGCATTATGTTATCAGTATTAAGCAAAAAAAATTGGTCCAAAAATATTTAATAATTTTTGAGATATTGAATTTGTTTATTAAATGTTACTCTATTTTCTATTGCAAAAACGCGGTTATTGCCAAAGAAATATTCACCTGTATTAAATCTTATTATTTTTATTTTTATGTATATTTTTGATAAATGTATTGATAAATTCAAATTTCAATTAAACTTCCCCCTAAAATGGTATTTGAAAATTATTCAAATTTGTTTTTTTAGTAACGTCGTGGGGATTAAATATTTTGAAATGCCGTTTCAATAATTGGGTTCCTGGGAATTTTTCACTAATTAACAAATTTTTTTGTCTTTTTTTCCTCTTCTTTTTTTTCTTGGAGTTATATTATTACTGGCCCTTTTAGGGTTAAGTTTCATTAAGAATGTCGAATCTCTAAGTTGTAGATTCTGGACCTAACATTATTAAGATTTAAGTAAAATCTCTTAAATAAAATGTGGCTACTTACTGAGTTACAGGGTGTTTTATTTAAAAATTTAAAAATTATTTTTACCAATTACTTTCAAACTATTTGACGTATCCTTATCATAATTGGCAGAAAGTGTATGTACTATACACTCTACTAAATGGTGTAAAACAAAAATTTCTAGCTACTACCAGAGGCGTACGACAGGGGATAGTTAATGGTTGACCCTTCCCAAATTCTACGCCACTGAGGGAATTACTATTTTAGCGAAATTTTTCGATTCTCCAATACTTTCTATGTAAATAATATACTCTTTAGTGGTAACGATTAAGTCATTAGTTTTCGAGATATTGGACGTTAAAAATGAAACGGCATAGTTATTTTGATTCATTCATTCATTAATTTTAAACTTCCAATATCTCTCAAACTGATGGCTTTATCAATACCAATAAAGTTATTTACATACAAAGTAATGGATAATCGAAAAATTTCGCTAAAATAGTAATTCACTCAGTGGCGTAGAATTTGGGAAGGGTCAATCATTCACTATCCCCTGTCGTACGCCTCTGGCACTAGCTAGAAACGTTTGTTAATCACAATTTAGTAGGGTGTATAATAGCCACACTTTTTGCCAAGTATGATAAGGATACGTCAAATACTTTTAAAGTACTTGGTAACAATAATTTTTAAATTTTTAAATAAAACATCCTGTAACTCAGTAAGTAGCCACATTTTATTTAAGAGATTTTAGTTAAATCTTAATATTTTTAGGTATAGAATCTACAACTTAGAGATTCGATATTCTTAATAAAATTTAACCCTAAAAGGGCCCGTAGTAATGTAACTCCAAGAAAAAAAAAGAAGAAGAAAAAACGACAAAAAATTTTTGTTATTTAGTAAAAAATTCAAAGGAACTTAATTATCGAAACGACATTTCAAAATACTTAATCCCCGCGACGTTATTAAAAAAAAATTATAAACAAATTTGAATAATTTTCAAATGCCATTTTAGGGGGGAGTTTAATTGAAATTTGAATTAATCAATACATTTATCGAAAATATACATAAAAATAAAAATAGTGACATCTTAAGCAGGTGAATATTTCTTTAGCAACAACCGCGTTTTTGCAATTTAAAATATAGTAACATTTAATAAACAAATTCAATATCTCAAAAAATATTAAATATTTTTGGACCAATTTTTTTTTGCTTAATACTGATAAAATAGCGCAACTTAGTCTGTAAAATAAGATATTTTATAGTGCTTATTTAAAACGCTAAAAATAATTTTTTGCAAATTTGTTTTTAAAGTTTTATGTACAATTATTTAAATAAATAGGGGTCAAATTTAATTTAGTAAGTCTTATGTGAAAGATTTACCCTTCAACTTTGCAGAAAAAATCCCATAGATCTTCATTAATAAGTGAATTACCTCAGCAGTTAAGAAAGTACATTTTTTGCACAAATGACCCCTTTTTAATTTTTTAAACAATGATCCCCTTGTATGATTTGGATACTTTCTTGAAAATATCTTTTGTACCCACCTAAACTTTGATATAAAATTTGTTTTAACCTGTACGAATTTACATTTTGACTTTTTCTATTTTATTAGGCTAATCTGTTACCAAAATCATTTTTTCCTGATAAATTGGTATTATGTAAAATTTAAATAACCTAAAAATCGCTTGTCAAAGGGAAACTAAATCTTTTCTTACATTAAATCAGAATAGCAATGGGGATGGGGTAGTTGGAGATGGCAACCGAAGCGGAAGAAAGCCAATGAAATCGGTTCCTGTGACGCTCAAAATTAATCCTGTCATCCGGGAGCCTCAAAGGTGAATTTTCATAAACAAACAACTAGTCCCTCTGCTAAATATGCAGCGAAGAAGATTCAAAACAAGGGAATACCGGTGACAGTCCGGGCCCCTTTTCTTTTGTGTCTTTGCGAAAATGCGATTGGACGGAAAATCGGGCTAATTTAAAGATATGAGAGGGCAAATAAAAAAATTGAATACAAAGCGAAAACATTTTAATCCAATTTAATTAGTGTTGCTTCTTAAATACAGAGTGAATTTTGTATATGGAACCCCTCAATTATTATCTTGGAGATGGCACGGTTTTTATTAGTCCAAGCAATGAGGCTTAAAATAGTACAAAACCTCCCAATTTTTACAGAATAGATCGATTTGCTTGAAAATTTGAGAATAAGTAGTAGATCGTCCAATGATCAAAATCTATATGAGGCCGAAAGGCGCTTTTACTATGGGGGTGGTTGCCACCCCATGTCGGAGGTGGAAATTTTTTAATTTTATTTTGACCGCAAAAGTTGGTATAAACATTCATTTAAGCAAGAAGCGTTCTATACATTTTTTTGATAAAATTAAAAGTTTTCGATTTATTCGCTATCGAAAGTGTTAATTTTATACCAAAAAATCAATGTTCTTAATCAGTTTTTTGCTAATAACTCAAAAAGTTTTCGTTTTATCAAAACAACTTTTCTTAACAAAAATGTACCTTTTGAAAAAATAAACAAAACAGTTTTTTTTTTATTTTCTTTAAGACCAGTAGTAACGAGCTATACTTTATTATATGTTAGCTCTTCTTCGTCAAATGCTAAATATTGTAGTTTAAAACTATAAAGACGGGAAAACTGTGCATTTTTCGAGGATAACTTGTTCAAACTAATTTAAGGTATTTAAAAATATCTATCTACAGAAAATAGAAAAGTTTCTAGCCCAAAAATTAAGTGAGTTATTATAAAAATAATGTCAGTCCCTATTTTTTTTTTCAGCGAAAACATGATCGGGAACTTCCCCCTACTAACGACCCTAATTAAAATTAGTCATTGACCTTATTTGGTCTTCTATATTTATGTATTATTAATAGGTTCTAGAGGTTTGACCGGCTTAGAATGATTAGTTTTTAAAAAAATGGAGGTAAAAGCGAATAACGAATTTTTGTAGTTTGGTAAAAAATGCCATTTTCTTCAGAATAGAAAGATTAGCATCATAAATACGAAAAAATATGTAAATCTAAAATTGTCGCTTATTTAATTCCCAAGAACGGGGTTAGAAAAAATTTTTTCTATGGCAAAAACTGAGTGAGCTATTGACAATTAAAACTCGTAATAACATGCAAAAACCACCTATACCAACCCTTTTATAGTCACCTCTTTTTGCGACTGAGGATTTTAAAGGGATTTAATTATTATAGATTGTAAAAACCTACAAAATTATTTTTTAACAAACTTTCTAGGATGAAAATACAAAAGTTACGGTTAAAAAATCAATATATTTTTTTGAAAAAAAAAAAGGAGAAATACAATTGGAAACTTAATAATGTAAGTTAGCGGTGTTTTTAGTCATTGGCCTTATTCATACTTCTTTATTTATGTATTAGTAATAGATTCCAGAAGTTTGACTGGCAAAGAATCATTAGCTTAAAAAAAAACTGGAGTTAAAAGCGAATAACGAATTTTTGTAGTTTGGTAAAAAGTGCAATTTTCTTCAGAATAGAAAGATTAGCATCAGAGATACGAAAAAATGTTTAAATATGAAATTGTAGGTTATTTAATTCCCAAGAAGTTGGTTTGGAGAAAATTTTTCTACGGCAAAAATTGAGTGAACCGTAAATGAGTGTAATATCTTTCGAGTATATGAGCTATACTTTCGATAGCGAATAAATGGAAAAATATTTATTTTATCAAAAAAATTTATAGACCATTTCTTGCTTAAAATGAATGTTTTTATCAACTTTTGCTGTCAAAATATAATAAAAAATTTCCACCCCCCAAGATGGGGTGGCAACAACCCCCATGGTAAAAGCGCCTTTCGGCATCATGTAGATTTTGATCCTTGGACTATCCACTACTTATTCTCAAATTTTACAGCAAATCCATGCATTCTGTAAAAATTGCGAGGTGAAAAAGCTTCGGTTCCTGGACTATATAGGTTTATGTGAGTATATAGGGTCTGGACTATATAGGGTTTGGACTATATAGGGTTTTGTGATGCGGTAGATATTATGGTAGTATTTACATTGTTGTCAGATATAAGTGATGCAATAAGTTCGGAGTTATTGGTACATTTATTCAAACCATTTTTTAACAAATCATAAAAATATATTCTTTCTACGGCCGTGCTAAATCAGCCACTTTCGCGCACGCATTTTGTTTCCGAAAGTTGCTTTCCCGCACGGCGTGCGGGAAAGTAGAATACCTTGTAATATGGCATTATAATATATTATAATACATGCAATAAACTAATATTTAGATATTATTTACTAATTGGTTTCAAATGTATCTTATTGCGTTCATGTTTTAATGAAATTAACCCAATAATTCGATGAAATAAAATTATTTTGACATAATATTTGAAAGTCAAATCAGTAGACAATTACAATGGTTTTGAATCGTTGTCATGGAAACCAATATCGTCGTCGTGCTATCCCATTATATTGAAAGTTTGGTTTTGACAACCTTGTCAAGGAATTAATTTGTGTATTTTCACTCCTAAATAAAAATTGATATTATGACTATTTTTTGTGGCTTTTTTCCAAACGTACGGCCCTAGAAAAAATATTGTTCCTAACTCATGCGGAAAGTGTCTTCCCCGCACTCGACTGCTTGCCCGAACTCCGCTGTCGCGTTGTTCGGGTCAACGGCAGTCTCGTGCGTGAAAGTATCACTTTCCGCACTAGTTAGGAAAATAACTATTTTCGGTCCGGGAAGATAATACTTTAGGTGTTTTGGATCATTAGGAACAAAAAATTACAAAATACTGCTAATCGTTACAAATCAATTATTATTTATCCAAGACAAAGAATAAATTACGCTCATTCCTAAAAACATATCTAGACTTATCTCTCATTAAACATTGCACATCCAATGTCCAAACTTATTTCTTCTTCTTCCTTTTTGTATGTAGGCTTTAAAGCCTGTTTCTTCTTCAATATTAACTTCCTAAATTGTTTATGTTATCGCACCAACTTTTTCTTGGTCTGCCAATACTTCTTCGTCCATTTGGTGACTTATCTCGTGCTATTCGTACTATCCTATCCTCTGCAATTCTACTAACGTGTTCGTTCCACTCCTGTTTCCGTTTTGTCACCCATCCATTTATGTCTTCTACATTTCATGATCTTCTTATGTTTTCGCTTCTCTCCCTATCCAACAGACTTTTCCCTGATATTCGTCGGAGTATTTTCATCTCTGTTGTTTCTAGCAGTCGTCTCGTTTTAGATGTGTCAGGTCTTGTCTCCGCCGTGTATGTCAATATAGGTCTAATTGCTGCTTTATAGATTCTTGCTTTTGTGTCTTGTGTTAAATGTTTGTTCTTCTAGATTTTGTCATTAAGGTATCCCGCCGCTTTACTTGCTTTTAAGCTGTGTTGTCGTACTTCCGCTTCAACGTCTCCGTAACTGGTTATATCTATTCCCAAATATCTAAACCTTGTTTCCTGCTTTATTATTTTCCCATCAATTTCGATTTTACATCGTAGTGGGTATTTAGATGTTGTCATACACTTGATTTTTTCTGCTGATATTATCATATTGCATTTCTTGACTGTTGTATTGAAGATGTGTTTATCCTTGGAGATCATTTTCTGTCTCGGCGATTAATGTGGCGTCGTCTGCATAACATATGATCAATTTGTGTCAACAAAAGAGATGATGCCATGATGTCAGTTACCTTCGCCTTGGTGACCCCTCTTAAAAAAACATCGTCTTCTCATTCTACCAACCCAAATCGTGCCATCAAAAATCTTCGCGCCAACTCCCAATTAAGCACCAATCCAAATCCCGCCCAGAATAACCTTCGCGCCAACTCACACTCTAAAGCCACGTTATAGAAAGCCACGTCAGACCACGGTATCAATTAATGGAGAAATCAATAGAATTCGACAAGCCCATGTTCACATCCTTTGTAGATCTAAAAACAGGCATTCGATAGAGTACTATTAAAGGATGTGCTCACTATCCTTGAAAAGAAAAACATAGGTCAAAGGTATAGAAGCATAATCAAAGAGCTCAATAGATTCAACAAAACACGAATTAAAACCACACACGGGCTCACGGAAGAAATAAAAATTAATGTCGGCATTAAACAAGGGGACAGCTTCAGTCCATGCCTATTTAATTTAATAATGGATAAAGTTGGAGGTAGTGTTAACAAAATGAATCAGGGACACGAAATGAGTAACCGAACCATGAGAATACTTTGCTACGCAGATGATACAATCTTAATAGCCGAAAACGAAGATGACTTACAACGCCTACTACAAAAATTCAAAATAACCGCCGAAAAGTAAAACCTGACACTATCCACAGAGAAAACCCAATCGATGGTAATATCCAAGAACCCAATTAGATGTAAATTAGTATTGGACGACCATATAATCGAACAGGTAATGGATTGTATATACTTGGGTGTGGAAATATCTAGCGACAGCCATCTGTGGCAAGAAACAAAACCTGAGGGATATAATTTGGCGGAATAAATATATGAGCCCCGAAAGCAAAGTTCGAATTTATAAGACATGTGTTAGACCCGTACTGACATACGCAGCTGAGACAAGGGCCGAGACAACAAAGACCAAACAAATAATGAGAACAACAAAGATGAAAACCCTAAAATCCATAAGAGGTTCTACACTCAAAAATAGAATACGAAACGAAGACACATTGAGAGAGCTAGGCGTTCAAGACGTAGTGAAATGGACAAGAGCACGACGACGCATGTGGAGGGACTACGTAGATCGGATGGACCCTGAACGTATGGCGCATTGGGCGAAAACACAGAAGCCCAACACCAAGCGATTCATAGGAAGACCCAAAAAACGATGGCACGAGAGCTGGAGCTCCGGATCGCAGCAGAGACTGTAACAGAAGAAACAGGACATAGTCCTATTACAAGAAGAAGAAAAAGAAGAAGAAGAAAAAGAAGAACGTCAACAACAACAGTATTGGAGTGAGTAGTGAGTGTAATGTCTGTAGCCTCAGGAGACTGAGACCCCGGAAGCCCTGAAGATGACGTCAGAAAGGAAGTCGAAAGCTCGGCCTGGAAACCAATGACACGGTTCAACCCGGAAGCCTAATGAGTTTAATTTTAATATTAATTCTTTTATGGATATTGATTTTAGCTTTAAGTTTCAGAAACAGAATTCAGAAACTATTAATATCGTGGTTAATTTTAGTTACTTCTCACGGGCTACTGGTTGCTTACGGGTTTAATTTAGTCTTGTCGTCCTCTATTCCATCAATACCGAAATCAAAGTGGCCAATGTTGCTAATCAACATACGCAGAGATTCTGGTTTGACTAATTAACGCGTATGTTGAAGGATACTAATTTTCCGCATATATGATCAAGCAGGCTGAATACACCAATTTGGAAAGTTGTTTGCTCTTCTGCGGATTATTGGAAACAACCGGCATAATTACAAAAGTCACAGGCAACGAAAACAAGTTGTATATTTTGTTCTTTCGATCTCAATTCTAAAAAAACCTAGTACGTGTGACTTGTAATTATTACAAGTTACACGTACTAGGTTTTTAGCTGTAGCCGACCCCAAAATTAGATGTTTCCTCTACAAGATTTTAGACTAAAATTAAATCCTTATCTCAATGAGAAGTATTAGGAAGGGTCTTAAGTAAATAAATGATTAGACAAAACCGAGAAGTCAGGCGGACTCTTATAGTCTCTTCAGAGCTCAATGTGGTTTAAATCTGGAACATAGCGAAATAAAATTGTTTTCTTTATCAAAAAGAAACTTAATCTGTTAGTCCAGAAAGCCACTGCGCATCCGCTAGGAAAAATATTCTGATTCGGATTTTTTGCACAATCTTACTCAAAAAGGACTCCTTTTAACAAATTTGCATTTTGCCAGGACCAAAAAGTGGTCAAAAATTTTTTAAACGTTTTTTTTGTTTTTTCCTAAAATTATTTTTTTGTATGGAAAAAGTTTTTTTAGGTTTTTTGGATCATTTTAAACAGAAAATGTCTTTAGTGACTTTTTTCTAAAAATGATAGTTCTTGACATATAAGCGATTAAAACTTGAAAACTTTAGAAATCGGCCATTTTTAACCTTCAAAAACTATGTGAAAAACTGAAAATTTGAATGCTGCCAAGGTAGGTAGATATTCTTTAAACATCGATTGATGAAATCCCGAAGAGTTTTTTGCAATACAATATTCAAAACTCCTTTGTTTTTTAATTGCTAATCAAGCGTGCGCGACACTATTTTCCACCGACAGTATGGTGCAAATGAAAGGAATAAATTCGTTATTTCGTAAACCGGCGACTTTAAGAACAATCCCGAAATAGGTCGATTTTTATTTTTAAGTTATGATATTGTGGCATATATGGTATACTAGCGACGTCATCTGTCTGGGCGTGATGACGTAATAGATGATTTTTTAAATGAGGATAGGGGTCGTGTGGTAGCTCATTTGAAAGGTTCTTCAATTCTCTATTCAGTAATATAAACGTTTATATAATTATTTATACAAGTTGTCCTTCTACTTCTTTTTTGTCAAATAATTTAATTTATTAAAAATTTTTTGGACACCCTGTATAAATAATTATGTAAATGTTTATATTACTGAATACAGAATTGAAACCCTTTCAAATATGCTAGCACACGACCCCTATTCTCATTTAAAAAAATCATCGATTACGTCATCATGTCCAGATGGATGAAGTCACTAGTATACCATATATGCCACGATATCACAACTTAAAAACAAAAATCGACCTGTTTCGGGATTTTTCCTTAAAATCGCCGGTTTACAAAATAACGAATTTATTCTTTTCATTTGCACCATACTGTCGGTGGAAAATAGTGTAGCGCACGCTTGATTAGCAATTAAAAAACAAAGGAGTTTTGAATATTGTATTGAAAAAAGCTCTTCGGGATTTCATCAATCGATGTTTAAAGAATATCTACCTACCTTGGCAACATTCAAATTTTCAGTTTTTTAGATAGTTTTTGAGGGTTAAAAATGGCCGACTTCGCAATTTTTCAATTTTTAATCGCTTATATGTCAAAAACTATCATTTTTAGAGAAAAGTCATTAAAAACCTTTTCTGTTTGGAATGATCCAAAAAACCTAAAAAAACTTTTTTCCATGCAAAAAAAAAATAATTTAGGAAAAAAACAAAAAAAAAACGTTTAAAAAATTTTTGACCACCTTTTGGTCCTGGCAACATGCAAATTTGTTAAAAGGAGTCCTTTTTGAGTAAGATTGTGCAAAAAATCCGAAGCAGAATATTTTTCCTAGCGGACGCGCAGTGGCTTTCTGGACTATGTAGGTATTTTAATAGTAACAAATATTCATATTATTTTTTAGAAAACACAACACATACATAGAAAGCTTTCGTACAAGAATAACTATTGCGTGTGATTTAATACGATTCAATCTAGTTTTCTGTTTTTGTGTACAGTCACGAATTTAATAATAATATATCTAATCAATATATATTTCCAGTTCCAGACATCTGGCTCAAATTCCACCTGGGTAGCTGGTTTATAAATCGATTTCCTAAAACATATCAAAAACATTTGTGATTTCTCGATTCAGATTCAATTAGTTATTTGCTGCACGTCAAAACCAAAATTGTCTGAATTTATATAAATTTAAAATTATTGCATGTTAAAATTATATCCACAATAGTTAAATGCTCGAATATATGAACTTTAGAAGAAAAGGCAGATATCGAGCAGTGTTATTTGTTAACTTGCCCAAGTATACCAAGTTTCGTTCTCAGAGCATCATCAAGGGATTTCGTCAGAAAAGGAAGATATACCAGAATGTTGTAGACATTTACTTAAAATGAATGATACAAATAACAAATAAGAGTCACTGGACAAAGGACAAACAGATTAAAGTACAGTGGAACCTCGATAACTCGGATTAGTCGGGACCGCGGCCGATCCGGGTTATCGAAAATCCGGGTTAGCCGGAGAATATTCCGGAATTGCCGGAGTTTCATATCAGAATTCTGCTTCGACACTTTTCAATATTGATAAAGGAGTCCCTCAAGGATCTGTTTTAGGACCGCTTATATTTATTCTTTTTATGAATGATCTTCCTGATTACATTAAATCTCGAGTTATTACTATTTACGTAGATGATACTGCACTAGCGATCTCTGCGCCTAGTAAAGAGGAACTTATATTATTATCCAACGGTGTTTTTGGGTCATTTGTAGATTGGTCCAAAGCAAATGGATTAATAGTAAACGTTGATAAAACTCAATTTTTATATTTTCATTCCCAAAATGTTCTTAGCAATGTATACTCATTATCATTTAAATTTGACAATATACTTATTTCGTCAGTTACAACAACAAAATTTTTAGGTTTAAATATAGATTGCCGTTTGAGATGGACTGAACAAGTCAATACAATAAATACAAAATTAAATAAATCGTTTTATGCTATTTCTAGAATAAAAGATACTATGCCGATATCAGCACTGATCAATATCTATTACGGCCTTGTTTACAGTCATATGAGTTACAACATGCTACTATGGGGAAATTCTATTGACAGCCCTAAAATTTTTGTAACTCAGAAAAAAATTATTCGAAAAATATTTGGGCTAAAATTTCGGGAAACTTGTAAACCAACGTTTATAAAATACAAAATCATGTCATTCTATAGTCTGTACATTTACCACACTCTTCTGTTTGTCAAAGAAAATTTCAATCAATTTGAAACTAATGCTCATCGACATGATTACCATACAAGAAATTGTAATAAGCTCCGAATACCCCAGTTTAAAACATCAAGATTAGAAAATAGTTTTAAATTTATGGGAATGAAATTGTACAATAAACTTCCCGATGAAATGCAGGAGATTGCTAGTTTTAACAGTTACAAAAATAAAATCAAAAATTTATTATTAGCCAAATGCTACTATTCCGTCAAAGAATTCCTTGACGATAGCCTATAAACTATTTTACACTATTTTATTTTTTATGTATAAATTGTTTTGTGTATACAAAGTCTAAAATGTCTAAAAATGTTAGTCTAAATATGTTATTTTATAATATGTGTTAGGTGTTAGGTACCTATAAAAAATTGTGTAGCTAAACAATGTTAGCTTGTAACAGTTATATTACTGTATATGACCTGTCCTATACATTTGTAAAAATGTCTTAAAAGGATGAATAAATATTTCTATTTCTATTTCTATGGTAAAAATTAATAAAATACGGTATCCTTACAGATAAACTCCGTTAGAATTGAAATAACATGAAATATATATAAATATGCACAGTACCTACGACCTACGGCCTACACATCTAAATTACTAAAAACACGCAAACACAAACCTAAGCAAACGGAAGCGAACAATACAATACTGTATTCATACAGTCACAATCGGAACGATGTTTTGTTATTATTTATTAAGAACAGTGAAAACTACGACCATTGATTAAAAAAGAATTTTTTAAATAGCCTTTCTTATACAATGCTAACACAGTTTGAAATAAAAAATAAAGAAATACTACAGACAGGTGCCTGTTGTTTCCACCGGCTTGTGTCATGAGTCATTTTTACTATCGTATAGTTCAAATTACACAAATACACATTATCTCTCAAATAATATATTACATACATACATTTTTATTGTTGAAATGTTTATCTGATAATTCAGAAAGTCATTCTTTTCCGCACGCGACTGCAGTTTGCCGAACGACGCGAAGCGGGAGTTCGGCAAGCATTCGAGTGCGGAAAAGAGACTTTCTGCAAGAGTTAGGAACAATATTTTTTCTGAGAGTCTTTAAAAAATTACCAAATCTTAATCAATTAATTTAATTATTATGAAAATACATACACAAATTAACTCTTTGACAAGATTGCCAAAACCAAACTTTCAATATAATTAGTTAGCACGACAACGATCTTGGTTTCCATGACGATGATTCAAAACGACTGTTATTGTCTACCGATTCGAATATTATGTAAAATAATTTTATTTCATCGAATTGTCGCGTTAATTTCATTAAAACAAGAACACAATAAGATATATTTGAAATAAATTAGTAAATAATATCTAAATATTAGTTTATTGCATGTATTATGATTACTTTAAGGCCATATTAACATACCTAAATTAACACGCACGCGGAAAAGTAAAAACCGCGTGCGGAAAAGTAACACGCGTGCGGAAAAATGAAACTTTCTAGACTAAAATGCGTGCGCGAAAGTAGACATTTTTGCACGCTCGTAGAAAAAAATAATTTTATTAACATTTCGACGCCCAGAACGGGTGTCATTGTCAAAATACAAAATATGTACTGAAAATCAAAATGTTTATCTGATGAAAATCGGTCCGGGTTAGCCGGACTTCCGGGTTATCGGGGGCCGACTTATCGGGGTTCCACTGTATTTGAAATTTGCAGGTACAATGTACCTGAAAACTGTGAACTGGCTGATATCTCCATAAAGTAGACGTCGCGTTTACTTTCCGTCGCCGCGCCGTTTAAATATTGTATTTTGTTCCAGTTTGGTAACATTACAGTGATGTGGGAGGGAGTGGATATGACATAATCGATGCTTTTGTATTGGACCAACAACGTCGGAAAAAAAATCATTTTAAGACGGCTGATTCTTTCATATATTGTTCCCTATGCTTCCTCGAACACCGTACCGGCCATCTGGCTACTGATACAGGTTGCGTTCATTACTGCGCAGCACACTTGTTCAGGTAAACATATCGAATTTAAAATTATTGTAAAACATTATTAGAAATATGAACTGAAATTGCCAGACATTTCTGTGGTTTTAAAAGTAATGACAAAAAAATTTTTGGTCCTAAAATTATTTAAATTCAATATACAGGGTGATTGATGAGTGTAATAAAGCTCAGTAGATCCGCTACAGTAATAAATAGCAATAAAAATAATAAAAATTGTGGCCAACTTTCAGCTTCACATTACGAAATTAGTTAGATTGTTACAGGGTGTTCGATAACATAGTGGCAGACCAAACTTACGTTTTTTTTTAATGAAACACCCTCTATTTTATTTTATATTCGAAATCCTCTTAACTTCCCTATCACAAAAATATAAAGGTTTGTTATGTTATATAGGGCTGTTACAAAGTTATAACCAATTTTTTATGAAAATCGTAGGTAAAAATTTCAGCTCCCTGTATAAATAAAAAAAACAACAGCGATGGTTTATTGGTGCCATATTTTTTGTTGATTGTCAAAATTTTTAAGAATTGTTGATATTGCTAATTTTCCTTATATCGAATACAGGCTGAGTCAAAACGCAAGTACATTCTTTTCTCAGAAATTTTAAATAGAACACCCTGTGTTTTATAGTACTATCGAAAAATATTATTACCGTACTTTAATTTTAGTATAATATTCCCTATGCCTAAATTTGTCAGTTTTCGAGATATTTTAATTTTTCAGAGCAAGTTATTAATTAGGGTGTTCTATTTAAAATTACTGTGAAAATAATGTACTTGCGTTTTGACTCACCTGTATTCGATATAAAGAAAATTAGCAATATCAACCATTTTTATAAATTTTGACAATCAACAAAAAATTATGGCACCAATAACCATTGCTGTTGTGCTTATTTTTATTTATACAGGAAGCTGAACTTATTACGACTTTCGTAGAACACTGGTTATAACTTTGTAAATACCCTGTATAACATAACAAACCATTATATTTTTGTGATGGGAAAGTTAAGAAGATTTCGAATATAAAATAAAATAGGGGGTGTTCTATTTAAAAAAACAAAAGTTTGGTCTGCCGCTATGTTATCGAACACCCTGTAGCATTCTAACTAATTTTGTAATGTGAAGCGCAAAGTTAGCTACAACTTTTATTATTACCTTTTATTGCTATCTATTACTATAGCGGATCTACTAAGCTTTTTCACACTAATCAATCACCCTGATTTTGTGTTTACCTGTACAGGTGTGCTGCGCAGTAATGAACGCAACCTGTATCAGCAGCCAGATGGCCGGTACGGTGTTCGAGGAAGCATAGGGAACAATATATGAAAGAATCAGCCGTCTTAAAATGATTTCTCGAAAACGTTGCTAGCTCTTAGACCATATTTACTAAATGGGACCACTTGATTTGAGACTATGGTAAAGCAATATAGCGGCGGGCAGGTTTTTATATGTTATATATGGAATATATATTATTAATTAATTATTAAACTTATAAATTATATAATATAATATAATTTTATACTTATATATTTTACATAGAACAGAATATACTATCAAAGAGTTGTTCCTCCACATTGCTTTCCGCTTTTTGTCTGTGAAACCGATCCCATCTAGTTCACCGCATGTCATATCCACTCTCTCCCATATCACTGCATTTATACAAGTTTTTGACAGCAATACGCGTATTTTTCCGGTCTGATAAAACGTGGACTGAAGAAAATTTAATAGTACAGTAGACTCGCGATTATCCGAGTCTAGGTTATCCGAGCCCCTTGGTTAACCGACGCAAAAATCGTAGCGGGTGAGTCACAACTGTTTTAAATTGTATTTATGCATTTGAGTTTATTAGTTTCAGTTTCATAATTAATTTTTCATATGTTGATTTTTGTGAGTGTGAGAGAGCATCTTACTGTGCAATACGAGTGGAAAGTGGAAGAGGGTAGTTGTATCTTTGGACACAAAAGTGAACGCAATTAAAAGATTGGACAAGTGTGAATTAATAAAGAAGGTTGCGTCATATTTAGGTGCTGGAGAAGCAACTATTGGATATCGGAAGCGTAAGTAGAATGAAATCGAACAGTGGGTCAACGGAAGTATTTGTGGTGGGAGTGGATTGGAGCGGAAGACCATGAAGAAAGGAGACCACCAACAAACTTCTGGGGCATTGTTCTTGTGGTTTTGACGAATAAGAGGATTGAGCAGCCCCAATAAGTGGTCCGAGCAAATACTCCAAATAAAAGCTAATGAATTCCACAAGACGTTTATAAATAAAGGAGAAAAATGTTGTGCTAATGAGGGATGGATTGACTCATGGAAGAAGAAACAAGGTATCTTACAATTAAATATTTGCGGCGAAAAGAGGTCATCGACTGGATGAATGGAGAAGAAATGGAACTGACAGATGACGCATTTGCTGATCTAGTTCTAAACATCAACCATGAAGAACTAGATACAGATCAGATAACTCAAAAGGTTTCTCACTCCGATGGGTTGAAGGCTCTTGAAGCAGCTCTCGTATACATCGAGCAGCAAGAGAAAGAGACAGTAGACGTCCTTCATTTGCAACGTTGACGCAACATCGCCGCCTCAAAAAGAAAAATGAAGCTTACGCAAAATCCAATCAAAGACTTTTTTTAAACAGTAATATTGATAAGGTAAATGTTTTTATATACAGTACTATAGTTTTTCTATCAGGACAACCAATCTCGTTGTTAACCGAGTTTTTTGCGTATCCGAGCTAGTCACGGTCCCAATTACCTCGGATAATCGCGAGTCTACTATATATTGGATTGAAACAATGATCTTCTTCTCCTTCTTCTTCTTCGTCTTTATAAGCAATTCTTCTTGTTCATTGGCGGATTGATACCTCTATGGAAGATTGTCCCTCCATCTTTTGCGCGGTCGGCCGATACTTCTTCTATACCGATTGGTAATTTATAGAGCTCGGGAAATATGCAATTAAAAAAAAACCTAAAATATGCATGCAAATATGCACAAGAAACAGTTGAAATATGCACTTAAATATGCTTTTATGCATTTAATGCATATAAATAAACAACAAGGTAATACTTGTTTTGAAGGTATTTAATTATTTATTGATGCCAATGGACTGTCGAGGTATTTAAGCTAAATAAAAAAAATATTTATTTTATGCTAAAGTCATAAAAAATATTTATTGAAATTTCTATAACCTACATCATTATATTCATTTATTCTTTATATTTATCATCATTATCTTCACATTTCCCCATCATAATAACATTTTTTTAATTATTTTGTGATATTCCTCATTTTTTTAACGCCGTGCAGAATTTTTGATACAATTTGTTGGTTTCACCAAGGTGTTTAATTATTTCATTTAATGAATTGATAATTTCACTACTTTGGTATAAAGAAATGTTTCGCTTTTCTAATTTAGTAATTGGATAAGCAAACTTTATAAATTTGCTTTGGATTGGAAATGTTTCAAATTACTTTTTAATAACGGTTTTTTTAAAACATCCACACATTTTTCATAGCACCTGTTATTTTTGAATTCCTTCAAAATATCGGTTATGAAATTTACAGAATTTAACAATGTTCTCCATCTAGTTATCACAGGTTCAGGTAGTAAAGACACAGTAGGTAAACGATCTTTATACACCTATACTCGCAGAAGGGCTTTCAAAATTATGTTTTTATTTTTGATAGAAGGGTATTAATCATTGGAAATTCCATCCTTACAGTTTTTAGCCTCCTGCTACTCTATTTGTAGCAGAAGCGTGCTCTAGACAAGTAATAAATTTGAAAAAATATTTTTAAATGTTGTCCACTTTTGGTCATATGGCGCAGCATCACCTAACAATAACAAAATGTTTTCACTACCAAAATGTGACTGCATTGCATATTGTAGAGTATGCTTTGTCTCCTTTATTCGTCGCCTTAAAAATTGTAAAAGGCAGAGAAAGGATGTTACCAAGTGGTTCCACGAGAATTTTCAGATTTATTGTTTAGATCTGGGACTTCTCATTTCTCTTTAAAATGCATCTATGCAAAAAATTCAAAAAAAGTCTAAAAATATGCAATTTTAATAAATGCATATGCACTTACAAAATTTATCCAAAATATGCAAATATGCACTTAATATGCATTTTGCATATTTCCCGAGCTCTAGTGATTTATCTCTTGTTATTTTGACCACACGTGTCACATGTCTCCCCCATTCTGGTTATGAGGTTATTCCATCCTTTTTTTCTATTTAGTGTCCATCCGTTTATACCCTGTACGTTACATTGTCTTCTAATATCTTCACTCCTCTTTTAAAAACTGGGTAGGTATAGCTAATTTATATGCAGTTTTCCATAATAATGTTGCTTTGATAATATAATAAACAAGTAGTAGCTGTTTGTGCTATTCTTGATTTATTGCCAGTTTATATTCCATTTATAACATCACACAAAATTCACGAAGCAGATATTTGGGACAAAGCAAATGCTTTGCTAGAGATAAATAATGATGACAAGTTGAAAGTTCAGCTACCACACATTGGAACAACTAAGAGATGCTAGTGTTAATGGTTTATGAGTTTGTATAGTTCTTCCACTATATCTTTGAACAAGGATGACATTTTTCACGAATTATTTTTTATATTACGTCTCTTTCCTACTCACAGAAACTGAAACGGTTAATTTAAGCCGCTTTTTCATACACAACTCCATGCATCGAACAAAGACAGCCATAAAACTATGGTCGGTGATTGATTTATCTACCGACATGTACACTCGAGCTCTTAAAAATTCCAATTGGACATTGCAAGACTTTGACGTTTATGAAAACGCTGGGAGGCAAACTGTCAAACATTGTGTTTGTTTATATTATTTGCACCACCTGTTTCTTAAGTTTTTTACCGTTAACAACGTTTTAGTTGTATTTTCCGAACATTTTGTTATAGATTTTGTGTAGTTTTTAGTTGTAGAAGTACTTGCACGACTTTATTTAGTTTTAGGCAGTGAATAAATAAACATGAGTACATATAGTATTTTTACTACAAACATGGCAATAATGAAAAGTCACATTCTAATGTTTTGACAGTTCTTTTACGTCAAAAATTTTGACCTACGTAATATCGGTTTTGTAGTAAAAATACTATATAAAGTTGTTGGTAGACAATACAAATGTTGATAGTAGGTAGGTACAACCAAAAGATTGGCAAAATAAATAATACAGATCCACTTTCCCTCAAGGGGTCTGAGTTAACCTACTGTTTAAACAGTTTTCCAAGCTTGCGTAACATGGACATAGTTAGTTATTTAACATTTTTATGGGACGTTTTATAACATTTAACCATTGCTTATGTCTCTCAGATGAAAACTTATTTAGTTGTTTTATGCTTAAAATATAGCACTGATGGTAACCGCTAAAACTGAACTTTATCAGGAATACTTCGCATTTCAACACTATAAAACACAACAGAAATGACGAAATGAGGCATACTATTAGTGCAGTCACTGAAGATTTTCACCTCCGATTTCGTTGAACCTTCATCGATTTTCATGAAAATTGGTGAGTAGTTAGATGATACCTCAATGAACAAAAGTGACATGATGTCAACTTGCTCTTTTACCCTGGGGGTGGATGCCACCCCTTCTTGGGGGTGAAAATTATTTCCTTAAAAATAATACCATAAATCGATAGAGGGACAAATTCCAAGCAAAATTTGTTATATAAGGTTATTAATATAAATCAATACTTTTTGAGGTATTAAAGATCAAAAATTTTATTTTTTCGTAAAAAAATACGTCTTTTAAAGCTGATTTTCACGTATAAGCTATAAGCTGTAAAAACTAAAAGCTTTTGCAAAAAAAATTACTATTACCAAAATTGAAGATAATAAAAAACTGATATACTCCTTACTTAAAGAACTAAACCAATGTTAATTCAAAGTGAGTTATGGGTAATTTAATGTATATTTTTTTCGACGAGTACTCAAATCTAAGTTAAATAACGGGAGAACGATGCATTTTATATAATATAACTGTTAAGGACTTGTCAAAGTACTTCGGAATACCTATCAAATGAGCTCCAGAAGAAGGTAATAGCATCAAAATTAAGCAAGTTATGTTGAAAATAAGAAAACCCTTTTGATTTTTTTAGGAAAAGGTGAAAAATAAAACATACGCCATTTCCACAAAGATTAAAATTTATAATAATACTTACAACAATTTCTTTATATTAGCATAAGTAATGATTTCAACAATTTTGACCGGTTTAGAATGCATATTTAAAAAAAAAGATATAATTTAAAAAACAATAGAATTTTTAAAATTCTCGTAATTTTCATTTTCTCTCTCGATAATAACTCCAAAAATACCCAATATACGTAAAAAATGATATATGTATATAATAACCAAACTTTAGTTTCTTCTGTATAAAATAATCTTCCTTTTTTATTATTTCTCTAGAGTAAGAAATAACCGGGGAGAGAACCATATAAACAAGGCCATTTAACCTTTTATTTTTAAAAAAGTAAGGGGTGTAAAAGATTAAATTCGACGTGGTTTAATAGCTCTTGGAATTAACTTTCAAATGGTCTTTAGGTAAACCTTGTAACAGAGTTATTTAAAAAAAAACAGATTGTGAAAAACAAAAATTTAATTTTGAAATTTTGGAAAATTTTTGGAGCATAAATTTTAATGCTATCAAGTTGTTCGGGGCTCATTTGATAGATATTTTTAAGTATTTTGACAAATGTTAAATAAGTTTATTTTATAAAGGTTTATTTTATAAATATATTTATTTTATTTTATCATTTTCCCGTTATTTAAGCTTGAATACTTAGATTTTGGGTACTCGCGGAAAAAAATATACATTCAATTACCTATAACCGGTGATTGAGGTATTGGAGTATTACCCATATCAATATTTCAATCACCGCTATAACTCACTTTTATTTAACATTAAAAGGTTTTTCTAGTAAGAAGTTAATTTAATTTTTTATTAGCTTCAATTTTGATAACAATAACTTTTTTGTAAAAACTTATAGCTTTTGAGTTATTTATGAAAAATCGGTTAAAAACATGCATTTTTCCCACGAAAAATTAAAATCTTTGATCTTTAATAACTCAAAAAGTTTTGATTTATTTTAATAACTTTATACTTTATACAACAAATTTTGCTTAGATTTTTTCCCTCTATCTAATTATTGGGTTATTTTTAATAAAATAATTTTCACCCACGAGAATGGGTGGCAGCCACCCACAGGGTAAAAGCGCAAGTTGACACCACATCACCTTTGTTACTTGAGATATCTTCTAACCACTCACCAATTTTCATGCAAATCGATTGAGGTTCAACGAAATCGGAGGTAATAGTTCATATTATTATGCACCTTCAGTGACTGCACTATATCTTTTTATATTAATTGTTTTATTAAATAATAAGATATTAATAAAATATTAGTTAAAATGATTTAAAAACAGTTTACTCATGAAATAATCTTACCGAATTACACTCAAACTCTTAAAAATTACCAATTTGTTTTGTCCTCATGAAATAAAACTGCCAAAGTGTCACTCGGGATAAAAATCGGTAATTTTAGGGCTCTTGTGTAATTATTATTGATAATTTCTTCTTGTGTTAATGAGTTTTCGAAATTAGTTTATATTATTAATTTTTTATGCTATCTACTATATTATTAGCATAAAATAAGGACTTTAACAGTAAGTAAATCTGAAAATGTAAATACATGAATAAAAGCAACTTGTTATCTTTTAATTTTAGTACTAATGTAAGACTACGGCTTACATCAAACTTTTTAAATGATTAAAGGGACGAAAGTCCATTAGACGACTTTATAACTTTTTAATAAAGAAAGTTAAATTAGCGGGGAATCACAAGGATTTGTCTTTGGATTAAATCTTTTATTTACTTACTCTTAATTACAGTTTTCTATTTTCTAGAAGCAGGCCATATTTACCTAAAACAAACAGAAATAATATATTAACTTATTTATAAGATTAATGGTAGTTATACACCATTTACAGATTACACAAAAAATTTATTATATTATACAGATAAGTTCAAAATTATGGAATACATTCATTTTTTTCGAGAATAGGCCACTCTGCAGAAAAATCCGGATACAGATCGATTTTTATTTTTAAATTATGAATTTTGACATATATATCATACTACTTATATCATCTGTCTGAGCGTGATGACGTAATCTATTATTTTTTAAATGAGAATAGGGGTTGTGTGCTAGCTCATTAAAAGATTATTTAATTCTCTATTCATATAAACATTAACATAATTATTTTTACAGGGTGACCAAAACAAATATTTTGGATTAAATTAATTGACGAAAAAGAAGAATTTATGTAATTTGTTTAACTCAAAATACATTTTATTCCAGTCATTTCCAGTAAATTTCAGCTGACAGTAGAATTGCACCAAGGCTCGGTGCTTAGTCCTTATTTGTTCTCATTAGTTTTGGACCAGACAACAGCGAAACTACAGGGTAGCATTCCATGGTGCCTAATGTATGCTGATGATGTAGTGTTAATAGGAAATAGTGAAAGAGACTTAGAACAAAAACTGGAACAGTGGAGACAAGCTCTGGAAGAAAAAGGTTTAAAACTTAGTAGAACAAAAACAGAGTATTTGGACTGTTCATTTAAAGATGGAGTTACTACAAATAAAATGATATGTTTGGATGGTGAAAAGATTGTGAAAAGCAATAGTTTTAAGTACCTACGATCGGTATTACAGAGTAATGGAGAAATAGATGGAGATGCATGCAGTAGAATTAGGGCTGGATGGATGAAGTGGAAAGAAGTGAGTGGTGTGTTATGTGACAGAAAAATTCCAATGAAACTGAAGGGAAAATTCTATAAAACAGCCATAAAACCGGCTATGATGTACGGAACTGAATGTTGGGCAGTGAAAAAGAAAGAGGAACAACGAATGCTTGTGGCGGAAATGAGAATGCTTAGATGGATGAGTGGAGTGACAAAGAAGGATAAAATTAGAAATGAGTATATTAGGGGAAGTCTGGGTATGGCACCAATTGATGCCAAAATGAGAGAGCATAGGTTAAGATGGTTTGGTCATATTCAACGTCGAGACGTTAATCACCCAATACGAAGAATAGCTGAAGTGCAGACTCCTGGAAGGAGTAGGAGAAAAAGACCAAAGAAGACCTGGGGGGAGACGATAAGGCAGGACATGTTGGTAAAGGGGATTAACATTGATATGACCCAAGATAGAATTGTGTGGAGAAATGCAATTAGGGAAGCCGTCCCCGCATAGGGATAAGGCAAAGAAAATGATAAATGATGATGATGATGACATTTTATTCCAGTCAAAAAATAGAAAAAAATGTTAATTTGATAAATAAACATTGCTTTTCGATTAAATTATATGTTCAAACTGCCAAGAGGCAGGTGGGTGGCTGTCCAAAATGGCCTATTCTCAAAAAATGAATTTATTCCATAATTTTGAACCTCCCTATAAATTAAATCAATTTTATAGCGATGGCTTTTTGTTGTCTCAGTCTTCCCTTCAATTTCTATCCGATATCGTCTTGGAGATACCCATTATCTATGTAATTGCTGGTCTTCTTCGTTTTTTTGGGTCAATTGTAACACTTTTCTTCGGATTCCTTTTTTTCTCCATTCGTCTTACGTGTTCATTCCACTAGCTGTTGTTTTTCAATATAATCTATGATTGTTCTTCCTATTCCTATTTGTTGTCTAATGTCGTCATTTCTTATCAGTTCTAGTCTAGATCTTCTTGCTGGCCTGCTCCAAAAATTCATCTCAGTGGCTAGTAATTTAGCATTGTATTTCTTGGTTATTTGCCAGACTTTAGCTTCGTATGTTAAGGCGGTGGTCTCCAATACACGCTGTACGCAGCCTTCGGCGTCTATTGAATACCACCGGATAATAGTCTAAGAGCTAGTGAACCTCCGACTAACAGTCTTCCTGTAAGGCTAGAAATTTCTATAGTGATAACTCATAGCACACCAAGGCTAAAAACCATGACCTGGCAGGTATCAGCCCTGCACGTGTATCTACCAGGTGAATCGAAAAGTGCATAGTTTAGGGGTAAAATAAACTTTCTCCTGTAAAGTTTAAATTTAATATGTGTTTGAGTAAGTCATTTAGAAGAAATGTGTACAATGACAGGCGATTGCTATGAATACATAAGACCAGGGCCGCGCCGTTCACGTGTGCAATGTGTGCGGCGCACACAGGCGCTAGGAATTAAGGGGCGCCACTAGGGTTTTCACAAAAATTTTAGGCGGATCAAAATAGCACTTACCCATTTTTTTTAGCTTCTACCAAACGTTGGGATATCATAAAACAACACTTTGCAAGTCTGGCTTTAACGCATTTATCTAATACACGCTGGTCCAGCAGAGCAGAATTGATGCTTTAAGCTATTATACCAAATTTTGTCAGAAAGTTATTATGCTTTATGTGATATCACGCATTAGGATAAAGATCTTGATGATTGAAATTGTCAAGCTAATAGATGTTTAGGAGATAAAATATCAACATTTACATTCATATGCTCAGTTGTTCAGTCTACATCACTGGCGAAGGGTCCATGTAATCACTGTTACCATTGGTAACAGTTAAAAATCTTGCAAATAAATATTTTATGACTACTATGAAATAATTCCATTTATATATTTACCAATAGAAATATATTATGTGTTAATAATAGTACCTAATTCAGTAAATAGCCAACTACTCGTAGACACACGAAAATATTGACGAGTTTATGTGACTCAGTTGCACTTTATTACGTTGTTACCACTTTAGTTTGTGGTTACAACGTGGTGATTCTCGCTGTCAATCGAGACCGCCTAGTACCTGAAAATTTTGAAGGAGCGACGGCGTGGGCCGTGTGTATATCAGTAGACCTGTTACCAGTTTTTGATTTGGTTACAGTACCTATTACAGTGTGCGTGCTATTAACCATGGATGAATGTCGCTGCGTAATCGATCAACTACTTGAAAAGTAATTCTCCTTGTATAATTTTGAAGAAAAAAATGAGATTATTGAAAACGGAAGACCTATTTTAAACATTTTAAAAAAAGGAATAAAAAAAGTAGTTCGATATTTTAAATTGAGTTGGTACAGTGAAATTCCTAGGTTATGTGGTTGCAAGAAAAATAGACTGTATTGTTGGCCATGTCTTCTGGTTTCTAGAGAAAAAATGGGTGGACCCGCGGCCGAGTTCACAATTTAAATAGTTTTAGAGTTTTAAAAATGAGCCATGAAATTTCTCCGTTATCTACATGTAAGATATATAGCCAATTTGATTCAGTTTGGCAAAACAAGAATCAAAAGGTTTCTTAACTAAGCTTTTAAAGCAAGTATTGCTAAATATAATGAGTTTGTTAAAAAAATAATAGATTGGTATATCCTTAGCACACTTATAATAGATACCGTATGTTTCTTGGTCAAAGAAGAATTAGCGTTTCGTGGTCATTTTGAGGGCGACGACTCTGACAATCGAGGCACTTACAGGGGAACTGTAATGATACTATTGAAGTCATATATACATTTAGCCATATCTTCATATTTTTATATAAGGTTTTTTGCATCAAAATTTTTCAATCAAAAACAATGAATATTATGCAGCTGGCTTTAAATGCTTTACAAGAGATAAAACAATTGGTGCCCGAGTTTCGGAAACATATCAAATTTAATGATGTTATTACTACAGCAAATGAAACTGCAGAGAAACTGGATGTGGAGACCACTGATCAACCAACCACGCAGTTACAGAATACAGCTTTGCCTCACTCCACGCATGATGTTCACGTAATCACGTATTCGGTGTATTTTCAAGTTTACCTGTATCTTTAGTTATTTATGTTACGCCAAAGATTTATTTTTACTTAATTTAAAGTTTATTTTCTTGTTGCATATATGAGAATTTTTAGGTATTTAGTTATTTTTGTTTGGTTACAATAAATAATTGTTCATTTTAACGTGACGATTTTAACGAGACGATTAAAAAAAATGCGTATTTTTGGGCGCCATTAAATGTTTTGCACACAGGCGATAACACGTGCTGGCGCGGCACTGCATAAGACCTTGCCAGGCGAGGGGAAAGATTAGGGATATTCCCAAAAATCTTTTTTTTGCATCGAATAAAGTTTTTTGAGTTTTTTGAATCATTCCAAACAGAAAAGCTCTTTAGTGATTTTTCTCTTACGTTAATAGTTTTTGTTATATTATAAGCGATTAAATTTTTTGAAAATTGCGAAATCGGCCATTTTTAACCCTAAATAGGACATTTAACTAAAAATTTCAATGTTGCCAAGGTACGTAGATCTTTTTTAAACATTGATTGATGAAATCCCGAAGAGTTTTTTGCAATACAATATCGAAAACCCCTGTGTTTTTTAATTGCTAATCAAGCGGGCGCGACACAGTAGTATAAGTGAGGACGTTTGAGTTTGCATAAATTCATTATCTCTAGAATGGGCAAATTTGAAGAGAAATCCTTAGATAGGTCGTTTTTTATTCTTAAATTAGGACTTTTGGCATATATATCATACTAGTGACGTCATCCATCTGGGCGTGATGAAGTAATCGATGATTTTTTAAATGAGAGTAGGTGTTATGTGATAGCTCATTTGAAAGGATATTTAATTTTCTATTCAGTAATATAAACATTAACATAATTATTTATACAGTGTGTACAAACATACATTTTTTGATATCTCGCTTAGTTTGAATGTAATGGACCCCTAATATTCATTTTAAAGGTCTTTTCAAGCACTATTTTCACTTACCATATCTCTTTTTGTGTTATAACTAGAAGATTTATGAAGGCAAGTGTCTCTTTGTTTTTTTAGTTAGATGCATAGTTTTTAAGGTATTCGCAAAAAACCGTTCGAAAAGGTATTATGTTTCAATGAAAATGGCCAATTTTTAACAAGGAATACATAAAAAAGTATTGAGTTTTCAAAAAAAAAATTATATAACAGTTTTTGCTTAGAATTAGGTTCTCTAGCGAATTCCCTGGTAATTTTAACCAACAAATTTTCCACCCCTAAGAAGTGGTGGGAACCACCTCCTAGATAAAAGCACACATCGGCATAGGGTAGACTTTGTATTAGGAGATAAGTAGAGGCTATGCCCAAAATTTCATTAAAATCCATGCAGTAGGATAGAATTCGGAGGTAATATTATATTCTTGATCCCATTGACTGGAGTATATGAACTCTTAACTTTATAGCCCCCCCTCCTAAAATTAATAGACCCTATTAGAGACTTCTTGATTACATGATAATCCATTAAATTCCGACAATATTTTAATCTAATGCTTTAAAATTTAACTGATATACCTATTTCGGTTATTATGATGAATGGCCTATTAGACGTATCTGCCAATCTAAGTGGATTTCCGATCTGAAAATTTAGCTGTCTGGATTATCGACAGTGAAACTTTTAATGGAAATATTTTTTAGTATGTGTTGTTTTCGGTTATACCGGAAATAGTCTCCAACTTCGTTAACAAGGTTCTGAAAATACTTTCGTGTGTGGCTTGTATAATACATTTATTATTTTAACATGGGATTCTCTCTCTTCAATTCTGACCCCCCCCCCCCCGGAGGGAGTGTAGTGGTCGACGTGATGTCGTGTATTGTCCGTCTCCAAAGATCTCTGTCTCTGGTCATTTCTTTTAACTCATGCATAGGTCTTTTGCATATTCCTGTAATCTGATCGATCCATCTTGTTGGGGATCTTCCTCGCGATCTTCGGCCTTCCATCTTTCCTTGTATAATGAGTCTTTCCATGTTTTCTGTGTTTGCTCTCATAAAGTATTTTAATTGTTGGAGATGGCCTTTACTTTACGTTGGCTAACTTTTAGCTTTCTTAAAATTGAATTATTCGTTCTATGGTCGGTCCAAGGAATTCGTAGCATTCGTCTCCAACAGAACATTTGAGTGGCGTCTATCCTTCTTCTTTCCGAATTTCTCAGGGTCCAAGATTCACATCCGTAGGTCAGTATTGGGAGTATTAAGCAGTTGATCAACCTCATCTTTACCGCTCTTGAAATTTGACAGTCCTTCCATATTGTGGTCATTTTTGCTGTGGCGACTTTTGCTAGATCACATCTACGTTTTATTTCTTCTTGTAGTGACCCTGTGTTTGTGAATTATGATCCCAGATATAATAGTCTAAGAGCTGGGAGGGGATTTTGTGCGTGATAAGTAATATGGAAAAACTATGCGGGGATATGTTGAATTAGTTGTGTACATGACTTTCCCCAACGGCCGGAAACCAGAGTGGGGAACGAGGGTAGTTATAATGAGTCAAAGTCGCGGTTTTTATTATTTTTTTTGTGACGCTCATGATCGAGATAGTGCACTAAAGTTTGAGAATAAGTAGGTCATGATGTAACTAAGTAAAATCTCTAGGGGCGGAACGCTGCGTGGCCGACAAAGTGGTGGGGGTAGGGGTGAATATAAAAAATATAAGGGTTCTTTTGCGACGTCCGTGATTGAGATAGTGCACCAAAATTTGGGAATAAGTAGACCATGACATAACTAAGTAAAATTCGCAGAGCCGGAAACCAGAGTGGGGGCCGAGGGTAGTTATTATAAGGGGTCAAAGTCGCGTAAGGGGTTCGCAAAGGCGGCAAAGTACTTATTCCCACATTTTGGTGCAATATCTTGATCATGAGAGTCACAAAAAAAATAATAAAAACGGCGAATTTGACCCCTTAATAACTACCCTCGTCACCCACTCTGGTTTCCCGCTCTGGGGATTTTACTTAGCTATGTCATGTTCTACTCATTCCCAAATTTTGGTGAACTATCTCAATCACGAATGTCGCAAAAAACCCCTTATGTTTTTTGAAGTTATACTTCTTTACCGGCGATATAAGGGTGAATTTTTATATGTTAAAACCTATGATCCCGGTGCATGCGCATTATAACTTTGTTCTGATTGAATGTTCAAATGACATGTCAAAAATTATTCAATATGGCGGCTGTGGTACAGCTGTAGTTTGATTATTTATGGTTGTTGCGTTTTAAAATTTGTGTGAAAAGAAACAACAAACAAAAGTTAGTTAATAGTTATACTGCCTTTTTAAATAGTTTTAATATACCTATATTTTTGGACTTTTGGACTATTTTGAACAAGAAAGACTCAATCTAATTTGGTAAGTAGTTTTTATTATAATCAGATTGTAATTATACATTTGGATTAGGTTGAAATACAGTAGAGCGTCGATTATCCGAACTAATTGGGGGACATAGGTGTTCGGAAAACCGATTTGTTCGGATAATCGAACTACAATATATTGATACATATTTATAGTCATAGATATTTATCCACAAGTGAATAAAAGCCATATTTATATACCTACATATTTATTTATACCTTGATAATGACAACTAGCAACTAAACAAAAAAGTGCAATCTTTGCAACAACATAATTATTTTTGGATACAATATTGAAGAAAATTGAAGATATTTTAAGCGTCAATTACTAACGCTTGCTCGGTATTCGAGTGCGGGACGCGGGAGTCGATAGTTCGAATAAGCGGTCGTTCGGCGTTCGGATAATCGACGCTCTACTGTACATTTATTTTCTCAAGAATGGGGATTTTAGAGAGAAATCCCAAATTAGGTCCGATTTTTATTTTTAGATTATGATTTTTTGACGTAGATTTATTTATCTAGTAGGTATGTAATGCTTTGATTTACATACTTAATTTGATTACCAACAAAAGTTCTACCAATCTTCATCTGATATATTGTTTTCTTACTGTTTTGTTATATTTTAATATTTTCTTCCACAAAATTTAAACTACATAATTTAATTATATTCAAAACAACTGTCAAACAGTAAAACGTTCAGTTACCCTATTTTTCCACATGACAAATAATGTGGAATTGGACGAGTGAGTCTAGGCTTCGATTACGAATCAAAGCGCCCCGAAAGTCACGGGTTCGATTCCCAATGCAAGTTTTTATTTTTTTTATTTTTTTATGCATTTTATGATTGTAAGTATATTTGTTATATAATTTTTTTTTCAGAAAATGCGTATTTAAAATTTTTGCCAACAATTATTATCGTTCAGAAATCATTTTTTCTTTGTGGCATTTTTCAATTTGTTTGTATGCGTTTTATTCTTTTATTTTTTTAAAATTTTTGGTATTGCCTTAAAAATCACATAATATGTAGTAGAAGTATAACTTCTTACGTGCGTACAAAGTACACACACATTCTTTTTTTATATTCACCCCTACCCCCACTCCTTTGTCGGCCTTGCAGCGTTCCGCCTCTAGAGATTTTACTTAGTTACGTCATGACCTACTTATTCCCAAATGTTGGTGCACTATCTCGATCATGAGCGTCACAAAAAAAATAATAAAAACCGCGACTTTGACCCCTTATAACTACCCTCTTCCCCCACTCTGGTTTCCGGCCGCTGAAAAGTCATGTACACAACTGATTCAACATATCCCCGTATAGTTTTCCATATTACGTATCACGCACAAAATCCGCTTCTATCTCTCCGACTATAAGTATGAGCTCACAACCTCAAACCGATCAATAATTGTGGTTATGTGTGGATGATTGTTATGTAGTCTATCCACTATCATGATCTTTGTCTTTGATATGTTTAATTGCAGACCAAATATTTGACTTTCGTTTTCAACCAGTCGTATAAGATCAATCAGCTCTGCTTGACTATTTGCAAGGAGGGCTGTGTCATCTGCGAAACGTAGGTTGTTTATTTTTGAAGTTATACTTCTTTACGATCGAGTGTGAAATTTTATACTTGCCTGGCGCATGCGCAGACAGACAGTATGTAGTTCGTTGCTAATCTTTCAAATTATGTATGTATCAAGTATATTCAAATGGGAAATAAGCCACAATTTTACCTAAAAATGATTTTATTAATTAAAATAGAAGAATTTTTTACTAAGCAACAACATTTTTATTTATTTAGTATTATTTTGTATTTTGACAACGACACCCGACTTGGGCGTCGAAACGTTAATAAAATCATTTTTAGGTAAAATTGTGGCTTATGTCCCATTTGAATATACTTGATTATAAAAATGCCACAAGAAAATAGCTTCAGAACAACATATGTATGTATCAGCGCAAATAAGTCATTAAAAGGATATATTAGTGTTTTTAGTAAATATATTTATTATAATTTTTGTGTCTTTGGATTTGTCTTCCTCGGGAATAAAATGTTTTATAATAATAGTAAGTATATTTACTTTGAATTTTAAAGTATTTTTTCACTTCTTCTTCTTCTTCTACGGCACTACAGCCCAAATTGAGCCTTGGCCTCCTTTATTTTTTGCCTCCACCCTTGCCTGTCTGTGGCTGCTCTTCTCCATACACGGACTCCTAAAAGGGCTTGTGCGTCGCTGTTTACTGTGTCTTCCCAGCGCTTTCGTGGCTTCCCAACCGGTCTCTTTCCTTGCATTCTAGCATTCAGTGCTCGTTTTGGTAGCCTATCCTCTCCCATTCTTATCACATGTCCGGCCCATTGTAATCTTTGTAATCTAATGAAGTCTGACAGGGGCGTTTCCTTATAAAGTTGATAAAGCTCGTTGTTGTATCGACTTCTGAAGATTCCGTTTTCCCTCACAGGTCCTAGTATTCTCCTAAGTACTTTCCTTTCGAATGTGTCGAGTTTGTTTTTGGATGTTTCTTTCAGCATCCAGACTTCAGTGCCATAGCATGTTATTGGTCGAATTAAGGTTTTATAGATTCTCATCTTTGTATTTCGGTGGACACTTTTTGACCGAAATATATGGGAGAGGGCAAAATAAGCTCTGTTTGCCTGCGTTATTCTCTTCCTTATTTCTCCATCTTCTGATCCGTCGGCATATATTTCTACTCCCAGGTATGTAAACTTTTCAACCGTTTCAATGTCATCTTCATGTATAATGTTTTCTGGGACTATATTTCTTCTAGTCTGTCATTATTTTTGTTTTTTCTGTGTTAATTTCCAGACCTAGCATTTTTGTTTGTGTTTTTAACTCTGCATATGTTTCCTGTGCTCCTGTTGATGTTCTACTCATAATATTAATATCATCAGCATAAGCGGCCAGTTAAACCGTTCGGTTGGTCAGTAGATTTCCTCGTCCAGTTTGCATTTGCCTAACCGCATACTCCAGTGCCAGGTTAAACAATGTTGGGGCCAGCCCATCTCCCTGTTTTAGTCCCTGCGAAATGTTAAAAAAGTCTGTCCGGTGGTTTTGTATTCGTACACATACCTGAGTTTCATCCATTGTGGCTTTAATGAGTCTTATTAACTTGTGTGGTATTGCCAATTCAGCCAATATATAGTATAGTTTGTTCCTTTTGACTGAGTCGTATGCCTGTTTGAAGTCTACAAACACGTTGTGAACATCAATATCGTGTTCCCATGCTTTGCTCAAGATCTGTTTTACTGTGAATATTTGATCCAGTGTCGATCTTCCCCGTCGGAAGCCCGTCTGATACTCTCCAATAATATTTTCTGCTAGTGGTTGGAGCCGCTGGTTTATAATATACGTGAGGACTTTATATGCTGTACATAGTAGAGAGATTCCACGGTAGTTTTTGCACTGGAGTTTGTCTCCTTTTTTATAGATCGGGCATACTATACTTTTCTTCCAGTCGTCGGGTATTTTCTCTTCTTGCCATACGTCTCTGATGAGCTCGTGGATGTGACTTGCTAGGTGGTTGCCACCTTCCTTATATAGTTCTGCTGGCATTTCATCAACTCCCGGAGCTTTATTGTTTTTCTGGGCCTTAATGGCTTCGAAAACTTCCTCTATGGTTGGAGCTTCTACTCCATTCTCTTCTACGTAGAAGGTTTTTTTTTCACTTGGTCTATTGAATTTGTCAATATGTATGAGAAATCTTGTAAGCTGTCAAAGCAAAGGGAGTTTGGCTAGGCGGTAGCGCGTTCGACCGGAGATCGAGAGGTCGGGGACCTTTTGTTGTTGATTTTGTGTAGTTTTTAGTTGTAGAACTACTTGAAAGACTTTATTTAGTTTTTAGCAGTGAATAAATAAACATGAGTAAATATTTTCAAAAGTTGTTGGTAGACCTTACAGATGTTGCTAGTAGGTACAAATAAAAGATTGACAAAATAAATAATATAGATTTATTTTTCCCTCAAGGAGTCTGAATTAATCTATATGTAGTGGAGACAGTTTTCCAAGCATAAGTAACATGGACATAGTTAGTTATTAACAATATGTATATAGGGCATTTAAGCATTGTGTTTGCCCTCAGATGATAAATTATTTAGTTCAGTTTTATACTTAAAATGTAGCACTGATGGTAACCGATAAAACTGAACTTTATCACAGTTATTTCGTATTCCACACTTCAATACACAACAGAGTTCATTTATATTTTCAAATTCATTCTTCCAGTAAACATGTTAAATTAATCCTTTTACAAAACTAAATTATAAATAAACGTAACTAAAATGATCTAAAACATGAAGAGAAATATCCGTATTTCACAAATGTGGTCTCGAGATAACAAAGTACAAAAAACTCAAACAAGTACCACAAAGTTTTTTTAATAAAAATGTCAAAATTGGACGACTTTCGGCTCAGCAAGAGCCATCATCAGCATATAAGTACAGAAACACAAACATCAAGAACTGACCAGAATAGAAAGGAGCAAGAATCAACTAGTTTAAAAGACATATATTATTACACAAACATTCATCGGTATTTGCTGTTAGTTGACCTTTTTAACAAAAAAACTAAAACTTTGTGGTACTTGTTCGAGTTTTTTGAAGTTATACTTCTTTACCGGCGATATGAGGGTGAATTCTGATTGGATGTTCAAATGACATGTCAAAAATTATTCAATATGGCGGCTCTGGTACAGCTGTAGTTTGATTATTTATGGTTGTTGCGTTTTAAAATTTGTGTGAAAAGAAACAACAAACAAAAGTTAGTTAATAGTTATACTGCCTTTTTAAATAGTTTCCATATACCTAGAGTTTTGGACTTTTGGACTATTTTGGACAAGGAAAACTCATTCTAATTTGGTAAGTAGTTTTTATTATAATCATATTGCAATTATACATTTGGATTAGGTTGAAATACAGTAGATAGCGTCGATTATCCGAACTAATTGGGGGACATAGATGTTCGGAAAACCGATTTGTTCGGATAATCGAACTACAACATATTGATACATATTTATAGTCATACATATTTATCCACAAGTGAATAAAAGCCATATTTATATACCTACATATTTATTTATATCTTGATAATGACAACTAGCAACTAAACAAAAAAGTGCACTCTTTGCAACAACATAATTATTTTGGATACAATGTTGAAGAAAATTGAAGATATTTTAAGCGTCAATTACTAACGCTTGCTCGGTATTCGAGTGCGGGACGCGGGAGTCGATAGTTCGAATAAGCGGTCGTTCGGTTGATCGACGTTCGGATAATCGACGCTCTACTGTACATTTATTTTCTCAAGAATGGGGATTTTAGAGAGAAATCCCAAATTAGGTCCGATTTTTATTTTTAAATTATGATTTTTTGGCGTAGATTTATTTATCTAGTAGGTATATAATGCTTTGATTTACATACTTAATTTGATTACAAACAAAAGTTCTACCAATCTTCATCTAATATATTGTTTTCTTACTGTTTTGTTATATTTTAATATTTTCTTCCACAAAATTTAAACTACATAATTTAATTATATTCAAAACAACTGTCAAACAGTAAAACGTTCAGTTACCCTATTTTTCCACATGACAAATAATGTGGAATTGGACGAGTGAGTCTAGGCTTCGATTACGAATCAAAGCGCCCCGAAAGTCACGGGTTCGATTCCCGATGCAAGTTTTTTTTTTTATTTTTTTATGCATTTTATGATTGTAAGTATATTTGTTATATAATTTTTTTTTTTCGGAAAATGCGTATTTAAAATTTTTGCCAACAATTATTATCGTTCAGAAATCATTTTTTCTTTGTGGCATTTTTCAATGTGTTTGTGTGCGTTTTATTCTTTTATTTTTTTAAATTTTTGGTATTGCCTTAAAAATCACATAATATGTAGTAGAAGTATAACTTCTTACGTGCGTACAAAGTACACACACATTCTTTTTTGTACTCTGTTAATCTAAAACACATTAAGAACTAACAAAATAACATTTATGTTTGTCTCGCAGCCGCCATATTGATTTAATTTTTACAGCATGTTGGAATGCCCCATACATATATTTCTTTTCTATTTTAAATAAATGTTATTCAAGTAGGTAAACCTATTTAGTCTATAAAATATGTCGTTATTCAAATTCAGCAACTAAGTTAATGAAAATCCTGTAACGTTTTCGAGTGGATTTCTTCTTTTAACAGCAGCAGAATATCAAAAAAGTCTCCTGCTGATAACCATCTCGGGTCTTTGTGGCTTTTGCGGTAACATTCTTTTCCGAGTTCTGGAACTTTCGGCATATAAACTGAGGCTTTGACAAATTACTAAACTTTCTGATATATTACTGGGAATTGTTGATCTTGAAATTTGGTGGTGTGGTTATTGATATTACAAAGGGGATAAAAATGATGCCTGTACGCGACTTGAGTGAAAAAGTTTTATTAAAATCGTTTTTCGTCTCCAGATCATCATCGGAAGTACATGAGTTTTGTATATTAGATTAGGTATGTGTGTGTGATATGGTAAAGTTTTTCTTTTAGTGACTTTAAATTGCTTAATTCTTTTAGCCGCGATAGATAATAAACACTGCTTCTACAATATTAAATATAAGGATAATAAAAATCCACAAGGAAAAAGTTTTCCTGTAGTTGGCTGTATACCATGTAATGCAAAAAATAGTAAAATCCTTTATAAAAGGTATATATTTAAAATCCCTAAAAAGGGCAACATCACAATCACATAACTAGTTTTGGATTGGTTTACCAATCATCATCAGTGCTTACGTGAAGTTTACATGCTAACCACAAGATATAATTTTACAAAAATATGAGGGTCAAAGCCCTGTAAAAATAATCCGTCAAGGAAACATCGATTGAAAATACTGACTAAAGCGTGGATGTTTGAAATATTTGCTAATATGCCCCAGGTAACATCTGAGCTGTAGTTTGACTTGTTCACATGGGGAAATTATAGCAGCAAGTGAGTATAAGGATATTAATCACATTTGCGCACATATATACATTTATTCACAAACATACATACATATTCTTCTTATTAGTCAACTCCATCTATCAATCTTTATCCTGTGTAAGTATGTTTCTTTCATCTCAATAACCATTTGTTGCTTGTAAAACAATGTATCTTGAAAGGGACAACACTTGGAACATACTGATAGCCCCAAATATCTTGGAACCATACTAGACCGGTCACTAACATATAAATTTCACTGGCATGGTATTCATATAGTATTTCAGTGGCAAGACAAAAGATTACTACGAGAAACAATAAAGTCGGAGTAAACATGTTTACTCTGATTGGAGTACGAAGGGAACCATTCTCCTTGGAACTTTACCGCGCTGAGCAGATGGGACGTGAATTATAAATTGTAAAATTCCCTCATCTTCCTTAGTCTCAACATCCGTTATGGCTTGCAAATTGTAGAAGCCTCGGAGGTGTTACCAAAGAAGGTTCCCATTGTTTTCAGTCTGGTAGGATGTAGGATAACATTTTTGGATGTTGTTTTATGTGCTATTAGATTTAAAACTTAGTTTTTTACTAGCAGTTGCCGCTAGGGCATCCGTACCATTTCGTTCATTGCAATCCGTTACTGCACGCCGGGGTTTGTCCTAGTTGGGTCAGAGGGAGCAGCATATGTGCCTCCTGATGAGAGACTAATAAGTTTCGAAACCGGTAGAGGTGCATCCTGCACTCTCTGATTGTACTGGAATAATGATGCGGCTGTAGTTTCGTGTTGCAACGAAATTGAAAATGGTTATTCATTTTTAAAAAATTATTGTTTTAAATAAAGTTTAAGTGAAGCTCGGAGTTTGAAAATAAATATCAAGAAGACAAAAACAATGATATAAGTAGAAATAATTACCCCAACACAAAGGTACATGCCTCAAATGAAGAAATCGAATAAGGTAAGTCCAATCATTTACTTGGGTTGTCTGCTGAACGAGGGTTGGGACCCTGAGACTGAAATAAAGAGGAGAGTAGAACAAACCAGAAATATTTTTTTGAAGTTCAGAAAACCTCTACAAGATACAAGATGCTGAAGTTGTACGTTAGGCCTGTTCTCTTGTACGGAATGGGAACATGGACGATAAAGGTCAGCTTCATTAATAAACTTGAAGTGTTTGAAATGTGGTGCCTGCGTCGAATGCTTAGAATACCATATACGGACAGTGTCAGCTATGAAATGCTTCGCAATGCTGCTAAAAATGGAATTATCTAACATCTCCCCTGACAAGACAATAAACGTTGGATACCTACGATGAAATGCACGGCACCTTATGAAGAAATAAATTTTTGAAGAAAATAAGAAAGTTCCAGATACAGAAAACATTATTAAAAATAATAATATACACTAATTTAAATCTGAAAGTTTCCTTGTTAGAACCCTTCTCTGTTTCAATTACTTTTAATTTCACCTTCTCTGTTAACATACTAAATCTCTGCCTTCCACAATTTATAAGTCATAGAGATGACGAATATAGAAAACGGAAAGGATTCTACAATATTCAGTCACATTCCGCTTTCATTTGTCTAGGAGAAGATACGGGAAAACGTTCTTAGTACTCACAATCTGAATAAAGATAGCAGTGAATTAAAAGACAATTTATGACTTTCCTATTTTCTTTAATAGATGTCGCAGCAGCGTCCTGATAGTGGATTTCAATCTATTTTTAAAATATTTTTTCCGTCGACCGTCCATTTATGATCAATTTTAACACCCCCAAAATCATTGATTAATGGCCCCTATTAATGAATGGTTTTCTATTAACGAACGATTTCATTATAGGCAACACAACATACATTGCTTGCATAAATTAATTAAACGCTCTGTGATTGACAGTGACCTGTGTTGCAAGCAACCAAACATATACCTATTTATATTGCCACTAAAAAATTTAAAATCAAGTAGCCGCTTTTAGTACGATCTGTCATTGTATGTCATTATTTACTTTATTGTTTAAAATTCTGTGTATTTGAAAAATCAAAAGATGGATATTGACGAAGAGTTTAATTTAACTCCACCAGAAGCAGCAGAAACTGCAAACGAAATATCTTTAAGTTTACTACCTGAAAAAAGCAGAGTGTTGTACGAAAAAACATACGTTGAATTTATTGCATGGCGTGACGAGAGAAAAATAATACAATATTCAGAATCTGTATTGTTGGCATATTTTTCAAACATTGCCGAAAAAGGACTAATAGCAAGTTTGTGGTCCAAATATTCGATACTAAAATCAACCTTAAGTTTAAAATCAAACATTGATATATCTAAATATTATAAGAATTATGTTTATCAAGAAAAAAAGAACAGGTTATGTACCAAAAAGATCAAAAACACTTGAAAAACTTGATGCTACTAACGACGTGTTTCTAATGATAAAGGTAAACCAGTAAATTAAGTTTATATATTTAATACTCGTATTTCATAACACTTCATTTTGTAGATTGCATTGATTTTCGGAGTGGCTGGTGCGTTAAGAAAGGACGAACTATTGAAATTAGAAACAAATAACGTTCAAGACTTTAGGTCAAAGTTTTTGTCACAATAAAAGCATCAAAAACACAGATAACTAGAATATTTACCATACTAGATAACGAAGCAAATACCATTCTCAATGCGATCAAAAACTATATTTCTTTAAGACCGGCACATACACCACATAAACGATTTTTCATTATTTATCAAAATAACAAATGTTTTACACAGCCAGTTGGCATAAATACGTTTTCCAAAATTCCTTCCGTTATTGCTAAATTCTTGAAATTAGAGCACCCGCATCTCTACACTGGGCATTGTTTTAGACGTTCCTCTGCCTCAATACTGTGTGACAGTGGTGCAGACTTTTCAGCTATTAAAAGACAAGGTGGCTGGAAATCGACTGCTGTAACAGAAGGTTATATAGATTATTTCATTCATAGGAGATTCTGACCAATAGGAAGCTACAGAAATGCAAATTAAGGTGATAATTTTTGATAATATCCCGTCGTTAAGTATATTAC